>NC_037597.1:8526893-8704631 GCF_003073045.1 Pomacea canaliculata | reverse complement strand
AAAAAGAAACAAAAAAAAAAAAAAAAAAAAAAAAAAAAAATAAAAAAAAAACCACAAAAATTTTTCCCAAAAAATCCCGTCCCTGTAAAGGTTTTGTGATTTCTTCCCCACATGTCCAGCCCACTAAGAATCCAATAAACACAAACAGAAAGCCATACACACTTGGACATTGTCGGGTCCAGGTGGGGTTTTCGAGGTCACGGCCTGTAATCTGCGGACATAGGGGGCTCCTAGCCCACCCCCTTTCTTGGGCTCTGAACAAAAAAATCACGTGATACGAATGGTCCGTAAAGTGATTCTTCCTTATCCAGAAGGTTTCCAGTTAAAACTCATACGATTTAAAAACCTGTAACTTGAGATTATACTACAATTTCTAGACACAATGTTCTCCACATTCAAACACATCTTTCTCTCATAGTTTGCAACTTTGGAACATATATAAGGTTCTAATACAAATTTCATAAGCAATATAACAGAAAAGATGTCATACTCGTCTAGCAAGGTTAATCCAAAAACGAGCAGTACTGCGCTGCATCCAGCATGGATCGACACTAGCACTCTACTATCATAAAATCTCTCAACTACACATTGTATGTCGTAGATCCGCAAAGGTTGAATATTCCGAAAGCAGGGAGGCATGACTGGTCCTTGACACTAATGATCAAGTGGCTTTGTATGATTTTGTTCACTGTCTTGAAGAACTTCGTCTTTTCCAACAGTCAACATCTGCTTGCTTGCCATTTGCAGGTTTGCATCAGTAGGCAGTCATCGAACTGCTGTCCTCCATATTCATCGTAAAGTGGGTGCCAAGAACACAGGATGACTTTGGGCGATGGACTGGCATTCCAGAGATTGGTATCGCACAGTATCCTCTGGCTAGGGTCTGAAAAAAGCACGTCTAATGCCCTGGCTGTCTCTCTGGATGCTACTGGAAGAATCAAGTATGATGCCATAGGCAAGCAGGGACATGGGAAAGATAAGGTAGACGATCATTTGACTTGAAGTGTAATGTTACATATTAATTTGTATGGTTTTTCTTTCTTTCAACGCATTTTCACTGCTCTTTTTATCCTCTGTTGTAGTATTTGTTTTTAGCATTGGTTAAGGACAAATCTTTTGGATTCAAGTAGACTTTTGAGAAGTCATACATTGTAGTTTTTTAATGAATAATTAGGGATTGGTACTGTAACAAGAAAGTATTCTGGTGTATATTTCTTTTTTATATTGTACAGATCTCTGTGTGTGTTTGTGAATGTTCAATACTTGAATGTTGGCTGCTGTCAAAGGTGATACATTCGCGTCCTCAGATTTGCTCCCAAAACCCATCGAGGATGATGACCCCGAGCTTCAGAAACCTGATGAACAGGTTATGGAAAACACAGAGAAGACTCGCATGGCACTTCTGAAAAACTTGTGTCTGGAAAAATTTCTGGCAAGCAATGCCTGTGAGGCATGCAGAGAAACAGGCACCAGCTCAATACATTAGGTAAATATTTAGCTTCTGGCTTATGAGTGTATTTGATTTATATTGTGAACTGTTATTACCGTATGTCATGCTTAGGTTTGTCACTTATATCGTTAATTTTTAACAGATCACTTTGCATGCTACTTGTTTCTTAATCTACTGATGTGTGTCTTTTAGGTATACTCCTTCACAGCAGGGAGTGGCTTTCAAACTCGGGAGCAAAACAGAGAATTATCCCGCATGGTTGATGTCCAGAGAGACCCCAGAACAAGCTAAGCCCTCAAAAATTTAAGTAAGTACATTTAACCTTCACCGTGTATTAATGTATTGATGGATGCTTGCTATTGGGCACCACCCTTGACAACAAGCTAACCTTTACTCAAAATATCTGTTAACTTGTATTTTGCAGGCTTTTTGTTACCATTTCAGAATCTGCTCTGACATGATCTATGGTCTGTTAGTTAAAAGATCTAAGCATCAGGAGTAAGAATGTCTTGGAGTGTGGAATAAATATATGTCGTAAAGTAGTAGAAATGACAAAGGAGTATTTCGTATAAAAAAAAAGGTGATAGAGAAGACCTGGAAGAGTAAGAGCCATGTATTTTTTAGCTAAATATTAGGAGCATTTGCCAGCTAGGCAACAATTCTGTACTTGTACGCTAAAAAAATGTCAGATCACAAAACACTTTTTTTACCCAGGTGTATAATTCAGGTTGAAGGGACTGCAATTCAAATTGGTGTGTGAAGGAAACATGTAGGAGTGGAATGTGAGCTTAATAATCATTTATACCTTGGAACATTTTGTATATTGCCTCTGTCTTTTCCCGCGAAGAGTTATTTGAGAAATGTCTTTCTAAAAAAAAATAGTATTATAGAAGATAAGTTATTGTCATAGTAATAAAAGCAGCAAAATTCAATGTGGTTTCCATTACACATTACAATAGCACTTTCACTGATAAGTTGATTCAACAGCTGTAAACCTGCACTCTCTGGGCTTAATGACAATCTTTCTTGACATAATTATTAATACTTAAGAAAATTTGAAATACATTTATTCAAACAAGTATTTTCCTTGTCCTTATCAGAGTAAACAAGAAAATACCAACGAGGACCACCATCACCTCCTGCCCCAGTCTTGCACTCACCTAACAGAAAGGTACTTATAAAGTCATTGGTATGGTCCAAAAGATCCTATTATCTTGTAATTAATATATAGAAACATAATTATTTCTTGTCTTGATGCTTGAGCAATATTGTCTTAATAGTGATTTTGTTATATGTCAATCTTTTTGTGGTGTTAAAGCATTTCTGTGCTGTATATACAAGCTTGCTTTTATTTGCAGGTGACAGTGAAAAGAGCAGCAAGAGTGGAAGATTCCACCATGCATTTCAAATTGAAAGAACAACAGAGTGAGTTCTTTCTTGTGATTGGGCAAACATTTGAAGGAAATATTGTTTGGCAGTTGTCAATCTCGGTTAATAAAGGAAGGGGCATACTGGTGTACTTAAGCACAGCTTGAGATGATGTGAAAAGGGGGATTGTGGACATCAAGGATTGAGAAATGTTTTTCTTTCTTATGGTTGCTAAAAAGTGTATCTGTGCTTTGCAGGGTTACACCATTCCCTTGGACAAGCGGTTGGCTGCCGATGGCCGGGGACTTCAAAATGTACACATCAATGAAAACTTTGCTAAGCTGGCAGAAGCCTCTACATAGCGGATAGAAAGGTATGCAATATAAGAACAAAATATAGGGGTTAAAGGGGAAGTGTTGCTGTAATTAAAAGATCCTAATTTTTGAATTCATTAGCCATTTGCTTGACAGGAAGTACTCATATAGTCATTGGAATGATACAATTTGATCATCTTGTCTGCTTCAGGCACGTGAAGCTGTTTGAGATTCGTGCTCAATATTGAGAAAAAAATGGCGCAGAAGGAGAAAGAGAAGAGCGGAGGAGGGCTTGAGGCTGCTAGCTCAGAAAGCAAGGGATGAACGTGCTGGCATCCGCCGAGCTGAAGGTTGTGCTTTTGAAGTGTTGCACTGACTTTTTAAATGATACCCCAAGTTTTAGATTGTATTGCATCATTTTGTTTCCTTTATAATGTTTTGCTGACCATGTAATAGAAAAGAGCTTGAAAGTTATATCTTAATTTTGGGGGGTGGGTGGGGATGTGATGACCATACAGATAATTTTGGCACTGATTTTTTATTTTTTTTTTTTTTTAATTAAAGGCCAGAGGATTACATTCATAGTTACAATTTAGTATTACATTTGCAAAACGTTTAACAGAGCGAGATGAAGAAGCAGCTGAGAGGGATGAATTGCGGCGTGAACGTGCTAAGGATAGACAACATCAGCGCAACCTTGCCAGAGCTGCTCCAGACAAGAGGTAGAATGCACGATTAGTGGGATTTATTTCTTTTCATGATGCTCCATTGTAATGTCTGTCTGACAAAATTTGTGACGCTCAGACTAGCAAGACTGTTGACAGTACACTTTGAACAACCTCAGCTTTGTTCATTTCAGAACCAAGGTGATGAAAGCCCGAGACAGGGACATCAGTGAAAAAATTGCGTTGGGTTTGCCCAACGCTGGTGCTTCTTCTCAGGAAACACAGTTTGACCAGCGACTCTTCAACCAGACCAAGGTAACTAATAATTTTCCACAGAGATTGTGCACGTATAAGTGTTCGTAAATGTTAGTGTTCTTTAAATGAAAATAATAACATACCAAAATAATGTTCACCATTTTGTGGATTATTTCATTGTTAATGCTATAAATTGTTGAAAAGTATTCTTGACATCTTTGTCTCTTGTGTTATGAGAACTTTTTGGATTCTGTTTGTGCAGGGTATGGACAGTGGTTGGAGATGATGAAGCTTATAATGTTTATGACAAACCTTGGCGGGAAGAGAATTCTGTGGCAAACAACATATATCGACCATCCAAAAAGTTGGACAATGACCTGTATAGTGACGACTTAGACACTTTGATGAAAACTAAAAGGTATGTTTGGAAACACTTCACATTTCAACCTATTATATCCGTGTTGCTGCTGTGTTTAATATTTTTACTGAAAAGTGGCAAAGAAGCTCCAGAAAGTCTTTTTTTTTTTTATTTTTCTCCTACTGTATGCTCTAATTATTATTTCTCATTTCACGCTTAGAACAGTTTCATTTAATGCTAATCCCTAGCATTATTTCGGCTAAAAATTTTATTTTGGTTAATCACTTAACCACAGGCTTTACCCCTGTGTGGAATTTTATGTAAAAATAGACAGATTTGTTCTCAGATGCAGTGGAATTGTAAGTACCAATAAAGGTTAAAGGGATTCTAAAGACAAAATAGAACTGCTTAGAATTGCGTAAAGAGTAGGATCAGTTTGAATCTCGTCTATATGTGTGTTCATGTGGAAAATATTGAAGGTTTTTAGTAGAATGCTGTGTTTAATAAGAGAAATGACACGGGACTTTTTTTTTTTGCTTCGACGAAATCTCTTTCTCCGTCACGTGACCGTATGACGTGTGGTTTCTATAGTGAGAACCATGCCTCGAGAATGTGCTGCACCCGATTGCCATGAAAAGATGGGGAAAAGAGTCAAAAGTTTCTTTTCATCACTTTCCTAAAGACAAGGCAATACAAAAAGAGTGGGTCATACCAATAGAAAGACTCGTTCCCAGTACGAAAAAGCTTTGGGAGCCCAATGAGTGGGACGTATTATGCTCCAAGCCATCTTGATTGTATATTAGTTTGGATATCACTAATCCAACGCAAAATCTTCCAAATGACCGCAGACGCTTCATGTCAGAGACTGACGTCATAAGGAGACAAGTCTTCCATCTCGGGGAAAATATTGCGATTACTCGGGGGAAGGACACAAGGGTCAATTTCTCTGGATTTTTGTGATTTTTATAAACTTCGGCAACCGAAATAGTGTTAATAAGTGGTAATTAAGTGAGAAATGAATCCTTTATTTCTCCTGTATCGCTCTCGTGCTGTGTAATTGTAACTAAATATATTTTTAAAACGTTTGACCGTCGCCACAGTCTTATCACAAGCCTTGAGCATCCCTTTAACCATTTTGACATAAAATTCTGAGCTAAAGTAGTGCTTCTGTACTCTTTTAGATACAAACATGCTTTCATCTGCAGGTTTGTGCCTGACAAAGAATTTGAAGGAACAGACCGCAAGAGACGGCGAGATGGTCCCGTTGAGTTCCTTCGGGATATTGAGGAGGACGTTTTTGGATTGAATAAGTTCTTCAAGGACGCTAAAGAAGGTCAAAAGCGTCCAGCAGAGGAGTCTGGGCGTTCTGGGAGAGAGTATGACGGGAAGAGCAGTAAAAAGAGACGGGAGTGAGATCTTGGGAAAGACAGTTCTTTCAGCATGAAGTTTTCGTCTTATAAGCCAGGCTGGGACATAAATGTGCTGCATGGGCAAGAAATATTCAGGGGCAAAATGGGGTGTTGTGCTATAAGCGGTCATCAGATTCATCCAGCATGTTTATGTTGAAGCTGTTTGGACTTGTTTCCATCTTGTTTTTAATACATTTTGAGGATATCATGATTTCACAGATTCAGTTTTTTCTGGTCATGCATTGACAAAATGGAAGGTTTGGCAGTCCAACTCCGTGTGCATACCTCTGTGTTTGGTGCATGATTAAAGTACAGTAACTTACTACTGATGTAATATCAGACTGCTCATTAAAATCAGTGTTGTCAATCTTGTGGCATTTGTGTATGACAAATGGCGAGATGACCAATAAATCAGAGTGCATTTATTCTAGAACACTGCCTAGTGAGATTCCTGTAAAATTTTGCTTGAGGGTCCATAATTTGAGAGCAATTGCAGAGAAGCATCACTTCAAAAATGATTAGCATTCTTTGCATTAGGGTGAAACAAGTTACCTAGACCTGAGGCATAAACAGCTTGTGCTGATACCTGAATGCAGAAACCGAAAACTGCAAAGAAAACTCCTGAACAAGGTAGAGCGTTTTATTTACCAAGTGACATTAAAAAAATCCAGTGTATGCATTGTACAATTTCACCCCAAAAATAGCTGATCAAATTCAACACAATTTCAATTGTGCTTCAATTTAAATTGAAAGGAAAAGGTACAACTAAGTCTCTTATGCTTGCTTTCTTTCATTAGCATCTACAGTATGCATGCTCTCTTTCATACAGTAATTTTGGTCCTCTCAAGAATCCTAGCTTACAACCATCACAGATTCAAGCAGATGTCAAACCAAAAATGATGTTGAAGAAAACGCTATACAATTCCTTACAATTATGCAAAATTAAGGAATTAAACTATACAGGCCACCCAGCAGTAGGGTGCTATGATGCTATCAAAGCTCAAGAAATTGTAATCGGCACAAGGTTAGGCTATGGAACCAATGACCAGATCTTATGTACATCCATCATGGGTCGTAGAACTTGAAAGGCAGGTGGAGGTTCAGATGTCGTCTTGCAAATCCTTCATTGCTCTTATTTCCTTTGTTGCCTTTATCATCTGCTCTTTTAGAAGCTGTACAAAAATTAAATACTTCAAATCAAATATAAGTTGTGTTTAAATAATTCTTAAAAATGACACCTACGCTACGGTACCTCAACTTTTAAAATAGGTTCAGAACGCCCAGAAATAATTGATAACAGCATATATGTTCACCATTTGGGTGTGCACATAATAAAAAAAGAACCTTGTTTCAGCATCAAAGCATCTTTTCCTGCCCTCAACGAGTCATACCTTCACCTTTTCAATGTAGGCTGAAAATATCAAGAAAGAAGAATGTTTATTTATATAGTGCTTTTCCCCACCATTAAAGGCGGGTTAAAAGCACTTTTTCTCTTTTATGCTAAAAACGAAAAACAAACATCATAATAATGGATGCTGGTCTCGTAATCACTGAAAAATAGTCCAATTCCAACAATAAGATCATCAGGTTAGTTTTACAATCACCGAGAAATAGCCAGATTGTGTTCAAGAATTTCCAGACTGAAATACTGGAGGCAACCATCCGCATGTTTGGATAGTCATAGTTCACAAGCGCTGGCCTAGGACGAGTGTGGAGTTGTGGAGGCCAGTGAGAGACACCTGTCCGGTGTCCGATATTAAAACATGGCTAGCCTTCACTCTCCTATGTATGACACCTTTGCTATGCAAGTATTCCACAGCACGAAGTACACCATGCAAAATACACATGACTGCTAGCTCTGGCAGATCGCTGTGAAGTAGGCATGCAGCAGGTGATGGCAAGAACCTTAGTTCATAACAGGCATGACTTCACAGTAATGTGGGAGAACAGTCTCATGTTGTAGCTGCTTTGTTAATACAACTTTCTGTATTAAGTATACCTGTCTGGCAACCTATTAAGAGTTCACAGAGGAAGAAATTTGCTGCTATGAAAAGTAATGCAATGATAGCAAACTTTTCAATTAGAAAGATTGACAGGCCTAAAGCAATAATAAAAGATTAAAAAAAAATTTTACCATGGACTTGTGGATTGCTGTCTGTCTGCCAAGACCAACGCTTAGCCTCTTGCGAAGTTCTTTGCTGTTAGTCTTGGCGAGTCTAAACAAAGAATGTGACTAAACCGGATTCTTTGTCGTCTAATGCCTCATTTTAGGAGTTAACTGGGAAAAAATCGTCTGCCAGCAGTCCAGTAATACAAGTTTTAACCAACTACTTTGCTGCTTCAGTTGTCTTTGGTGAAAAGTACAGTATTAATACAGGGAAAATTGTGAGCTATAGGTTAAAATAAGTTGCAATATTCTATTTATCTGAGCATGGTTTATGGTTCTGCCCCCGACTCCTAACTCAATCTTGCAACCACACCGACTCTTTAACCCCATCTTCTGCAAAAATAAAAATACATCTCAGCTCTGTGGACACTGACCATGTGTACTTCAGTAGAAAATCATATCCTAACAGTTAAGAACATGACTCAGGTACTGAGGATTAACAATGGGGATGTTGCATCTCTTTGCTATGATACACTTGGCTGAAACATTATTATGGCACAGTTAAAAAAAACTGAAGTTATACATGTCATTTTTAAGACTCATGGCATACTCAGCGAATCTCAATACTTCGCACAAATCTATATATATAACTTCAGCAAGCCTCGCATCTAGATTTTCCGGGAATGGATCAGTTAGTAAGCAAAATAAAAAGTCACATATAATCATGAACACAGGCACAAGCAAGTGCATATATAAATGTGTACATATACCCCCACGTAATTAAAATAAACCTCTAAGTCTATGCACCCAAAATGAATAAATGTGTAACAAAAATCTGATTTGTTTTTTGAGATTTTTTTGTGCTAAATTCCCGTTGCGGCAGGACTGTATAATTCTCACCTCCATTATACACATAAATGTTGCCTAAAATACACAGGTTCTAGTTTTATAAACAAAAATGCAGATGTGAGCACTCCTTTGACATTCTGGTTCATCAGATCATCCTTCACATACAACTCTCATTAATCAGCCTGTAAACACATTTCGTCAAATCTCAGTCATCCTTAATATTTATCTCTGGAAATAATAAGCACACTGAGCCCTGCATGTAACTGCTGTCATCATGTTACCTTTAGTCACACTATGTTAATGCAACAGCAGTCAGAACACTGCAGTAAACTCCATGTCCATCACTTAAACATCAATAACAGTATATGCAAAGCAAAAACACATCAGAATATTAGAAAACATCAGTACCTTCAACTCTGATCCTTGTCTTTGATTAGCAAGGATGTAAAAGCAGTCACCCTAAGCACATGGACTAAAAACTATGTCATCAACCAACACTTTGGGGTTTAAGATAACTGCTACTGACAATTTCCTAATCATGAGGCAATGAGGCAGCTACATTTCCTAGGGAATGTGTACCATGATGAAGAATCTACCATCATAAGATAAGCATATCCAAATATCCACAAAAAAAATTTGCATGTTATAAGGAAACCATTTAAAAACATTTGGGGTTAAACTCAAGAATACCTCAGAGCAGGGACTAGGAGCCCAGTACTTGGCCAGGCTACAATTTACATGACACCACTTAAGTCAGAGCAAGTGGTCCCTAAGAGGAAAGAGGACAACTGATCGGTCTGAGGGATGAAGCCCTTTGGAAGTACGTACTACAGTGCATTCAAAGGCAAGATAGATGTTCTAAGATTAGCAAGAGAAAAAGTATATATACTTTATGAACAAGTGCTTTTAAGCTGTGCAAAACCTTCTGTGGTGGTTTAAGGGATTTAATTATTGTTAATCATTATTAAGTACCACCTGTAAGATCACCCTATTATCAGAAGAGTGAATCAGATAGCCACATTTAGAAAGTAGAGCAATGACTAACTGCCCTTATGTTATCCTTTGATCATTGTTGTATTCTGTTATGTGGAGGTATGGATGCAAGTACAGCCAATGTGATGATATTAATTAGAGAATAGATTATGTGAATAAAACACCCACTAGAAGAAACCTGGTGGATGAGATGTGCCATGGTAGACACTCAGAGGATGTAGAGCAATGCTTTTGGTAGACTGTTACTAGACCTCTAGCAGATCAAAGAAACAGTAGTAGACTATTGGATTGCTTCACTAGATTTTACCCACAGGATTATAGATTTGACCATTAGTGATAGAGCAGAATCCTCACACAAGCATGTAGAATTTAGAATTTGGTAAGACAAGCAACAAATTGAATTAAAGAAATGAGATGGTGTAAAGAAATATGAATCCTTTACACTCACTTTAAGTAAGGCTACTAAAATAGTGTCAAGTGATATTGAAACAACCATATTTAATGAGGGCATGAAAAAGGCTGTCGAGTGTTTAATAAAGAACGTAATTAGTTACACCACAAGAGGGTATGTCACTCTACGTACATGGTTTGATAAAGAATGTAAAAACAAGACAAGACTAATAAGAAAGTGTTTAAGAAAGTTTAGAAAGAAGAAAGCACAGGAAGACAGAATAGCTTACAGCAGAGAAAGAAAAGCTTATAGAAAACTGCAAACAGTAAAGGAACAAACTAACAACCAATTAAAAATTAAGTCTTTTGAACAACAAACCAAAGGACTTTTGGGAGGAAATTATGAGATACCAAAGAAAACAGTGTGTAGTGGGGTAAATAAGTGAAGAGGATTGGGTAAAGCACTTCCAAACCATACTAACGTAATCAAATAATTGATGAAACACAAACAGGTTTTCGCAGGAACTACTCAACAGTAGACCATATTTTCACATTATATGCAACAATTAAAAAGTAAAAAAACAATTATCCCAAAACATGAAGCAATATGTAGCATTTAAACATTTCCAGAAAGCTTCTAATAATGTGCAATGAGTAATATTACTTCAGGAACTAGCAAAATGGGTAAAAAGGGTAAACTGTTGAGGATAATAAAAAGCATGTGCAAAGATGTCCAGGCATGTGTCAGAGATGGCACTCAGACAATGTTGCATTTCTTTAAATGCTTGTTAGGTCTGAAGCAGGGCTGTGTGCTCAGCTTAACACTCTTTCACTTCTTATTAACTCATTAGATCAAGACATATCAAAAGGTAGACATGAGTCCCACTAACACCACACCAAATGGAACTTTTCCTCTTATTTTTTGCTGATGACTTGACATTAATATCAACTGTTATTGGACTACAAAACCAGCTTAGAGTTTTGCATCAATCAGCCCAGAAAATCTGTTTGAAAGCTAACCTAGATAAAACAAAAATTGTTGTCTTTCGAAAAGGTAGTAACTTGGCAATGATGAGTCTAGGGGGAGGAAACCCTAGAAGTGGTAAATATAAATATCTTGGACTTGGATTCTCTACAAAATTAAGTATTAATAGTGAACAATAGAGTGATTAAAGCAAAAAAAGGGCACAACTGAAGTGCTGACAACAGTGGGCAAGCTAAAATACAACTCTGCTACAATGTTTTTCAAAATCTTTGATATACAAATTGTACACCTGTTATTGAATGCTTCTGAAATTTGAGGGTTAAACCAAATAGTGGCTGTAAAGAAAATCCACCTGTTATCTTGTAAAAGATTGTTGAGGGTTTTAATTAAGTCATGCTATTATTTTAATGTTTAGTGATGGACCATGGTTGTATAGTACCTCCTATACATACCTTTTATTTTTCTTGCAGCCAGTGTTGATACGACTTGATCTGATTTGCATTCCCATCATCCTTGTATTAGAAACACAAGTTCTGATTACAAGCTCATTAATAACTATCTTATCCCTTTTTTGCCCCTCAGTCTCAAATGCTTTTATAGAAGGATGCCCTTTCGATCATAGCCAGTTACATTTCTCAACAGGTATTGCTTTATTGTATAATAATATAGTGGTATATTTTACAGAATTGTAGTTGCATTAATTTATAATCAGGATGTTTGTTATTGTTTTTGCTTACCTCCCCCCTTGAAATGGACCTAGGCCTAATACAAAAGTTCCAATTCTCACTATGAACATGTGTTCAAAGTAGCTTGCCATTGTCCCCTCTACCAAGTTATGACAGAGGATGAACTCCATGTGCTATATATATGCCCTGCCTAAATTTGAGAGATAAATATTGTAAGATATTGAAGGACCTCTTGCTCTCAAGCACTTATGTAGTATCAATGAGTTGGTAAGACAATTTGGAATTTTTATATTATTGATATTGGAAAAATGTTGTTTGATGATGATTTGTTAATGTAGAGTTGGTCTTTGTAGCCAACACTGTTTTCTCCACAATCGAGAGAAATCAGCCATGGATTTTACCTGTTGTTTCCATTATATTTACTGTTTGTATGCCACCAGCCATGTATAAACTAGGTTATTTCTTTTTTGGGGATCAAACTGTAGCTGTTTATGTACACTTGGGAGCAATAATAGCTAGCTTTAATACTCAAAACAATGCTCATTGCTTAAAAGACAAGATGTCTGACCTTTGTATGCTGTCCAAATTATCTCCTTTCACCCAAAGATATACTTCAGTCTAGTTATTTCTCTTTGTGAGATAACAAAATGCATATGTTACACATGACCATTGTTTACCTCCCTTCAGTGGTGGGCACAAGCCTTTACTGAATAAAGAAGCGTGAAGGCTATATCTTTCCTGTATATTCAGTTCTCCTAAAATCAGTATTTTTCCAGCACCTTCAGTTTTAAGAAGGAAAAAAAAAGGAACAAGATATTTTTCAGCAAGAATAAACAGGCCAAGAAAAATACCTGTGTGCTCTAGATCTGCCTTTTTTTTTGATTTCCTTCCATTTTGAGTTAGAAATACTTCAATGCTAGATCTTAGTTGTGCAAAAACTACGATCCACACTCTGTGGAGTCTGTGCGATAAAGTTTAGCCGCAGTACCTTGGTGAACACCATTTGTGGGAATGCGATCAACAACAATGCTGTGGTCCAGCAGCAAATTAGCCTGAGTGGCTTTATCGGCCATCACAATGTCCTGATGGCAACTGACACACAGATATGATCGTTGTGGATTCCGTTTTGATGGTCCCTGCGTAAGAACCTTGGCAATGATCGCCATTGGCACAGTCTCCTTGTCCTCTCCTGGACTGTTTCCATTGGCCAAATTTGCACTGCCAGGGTGACGAGAGTCCAGTGAGAAGACCATTGCTGTAGGTGGGAAAGTTGGCATTGGAACACGCAGCAGGCGCTCTTCTTCACTCTTCTGAGACTGCTGCTGCTGCTCTCTTGTCATATGCTTGCGTACTCGCTCTTGCAATTCTATGGGTAGCTGAGAAAAGAGTAAGAAGCTGAAGGATTCTAATCCAGACAGGCTAACAGGTTAACACATAAAAAGATAAACAAAAAAGCTTGCTTTTCCTAAGTTTCTGTTATTACCCAAGTAAACATGAGTGTTATATAAGAAGACTAGTGTAAAATATTTTTCTGGCATTGGTTTTAAACAAGATGAACTTACTTATTACTCCCACCTCCCCTCCACTCCTCACACACACAAATATTAGTTTTATATAATGCATATTTAAAGTATGCACAGACACTAGTTTAATATATTTTTAACAGCTTAGAGCCAAGAAGTGTAACAAATCTTACAGAATGTGCATAAAACAGTAAAGAAATTTAAGAGACATGTGCCACTAATTTTTAGCAAATCATTAAAAAAACAAAACAAAACAAACAAATCCAAACTATAATTTATACACAAGACTAAAGGTACAAACTACAGAAGCTGTGAAGGTTCACAATGATAAAACTGCACTCCAATGACATACCACATGAAGACGCTGTCCCACAAAATTGGATGGCTTACACTGAAGCAGCTGAACAGCTACATTACAGTCACTTCGGTATTTGTCCTTTAGACACATGATAAAACTTTTAAATGAATTTTCTAAATCATCTTAAATATTAATATGATTGTATGTAAATAAAATGTAGCTCTTTTGTTGAAATAAAATCCAGAAGATTGAAAACAGAACATTTATCACTAAGGATTCTTTAAAGATAACAAAACCTTTTTCTTTGTTTTTGAAATTATACAGTTACCCACATTTCAACTTTTGCTTTTTCATATCTGCCAATATACAAACGCACCAAAGCATACCCTCCCGGAGTGAACAGCTTTTAATTGTAGCGCATTCTATGTATCAACTCACATTTTCTTCTTCAAGCTCATTTATGTACACCCTGGCATCCAGCACCCGGGTTGTCATGGTGGACAACTCTTGCTGCAAGTTGGTCTTTTCTGACTCAAACTGATTAACCTGGTGAAACACCGACATTTGTGTACACTACCATGCATCTAAAATTTCACATTCTTTTGCAATAACTTGTTGAAAAGGATAATTATTAACACAAAAGTGGCATGTTTACTTACATTATACACTTTTTAAGCATCAAATGAGATGGGTGCTGGGTGAAAGAGATGGCCAAAGAATCTGGCTCAAACAAGATGCATCCACTTAAGACTATCAATGCACAACCACATAAAATATATGCCTGGATTAAAAAAAATTGCTTTCTAATCAAAACCATGGCATTATGCTTATAAAGAAAGCCAAGAACATTTCACATTTTATTTCCTGTAACCTGCGAGGGGAAAAAAAAATGCTGCAGTTATATACAAACATACTGTCATGAACCAGTCTGGTTCAAGGCCAGAAAAACAGGGCCAAAGCTAGTAATAAAATATTAAAGAGGGGCAGTGGTCACCCTGGGGCTATACCAGGCTTTGAGTTGGACAAAAGGGGTACGAATGTTTATCTCCTCTGGCATTAACTAAGCTTGGGAATTGTGACCACTTACGTAAGAGGGGCCACCATCGTCGCTTCAGGGGTACAACCGTAAATTGGAAGACCGGTATACTTAGCCTGGAGAACAGCATTTGTTTTCGTTACCACCGACTGGACACTGGTGCTGAATGAGGGAGCTATAGACAGGTGTCGCGACAGTCGGAGGTCGGTATGGCCAACAGTGAGAAAGAGGGAGGGGGATAGATAAATAGGCATAGGTATCCTGAGTATAGCGCAGGGCGATGTAGTCCCTTTAGTCAAAGTTCGATAACATCAGAACAAGTTAGATGTAGTTCAAAAAATGATGACGAAGGTAGCCAGCACTGTGTGGTCCTTACCTTTCTCCTTTTGGCTAAACCATTCTTTCTGCTAAAAGGTAAAAGTCAGCCTTCAAGTTAAATATCTTAAAAACATTAATAATAATATTCAAATCATTATTAATAACTGTTTTAAAAAAGCATTGGACTACAAGCATAACCATAACAAATGAGAAATGAACAGATGCCGGGCTGCAGCCAGTGCCTACCAGCTTCAAAAGCTTGTCCTCCAGATTGTTATTGAGTTTCTGCATCTTTTTGTGGCTTTCTATCAGCCGCTCATAGCGCTCCCTCAGTCTGGCCAGCTCATCACGCGTCTTGGCCAGTTCCTGAGCTGTCAGTTGCCGTCCTTCTATCAGCTCCATCTCAACCTGACCAAGGCTGGCCTGACTTCGCTGAAGCTGACTCCGCAAGGCCTCTATCTGCTCATGGAGATCAAGGCTGCAACAAAAGACAAAAATGAGTGAGCTTGTGAGCAAGATAATGCACAGTTCCATCGAAAATGGTGTATAAGACAAAACTTTTAATTTAGTATGCAACTTGAGAGACCAAGTATTGTATTGTATGTTATAAAACGTAACAAATGTAAAATACTGTAATTTTTTTATATGAAAATACTCAAAAATATATTGATAAAGGGAGAGGAAGAAAGTGACCAAAGAAAGTTCTATGAAAATAAATTTTTCAAGTGATCAGATCTGCTTAAACATCTTTATTAATCCTCTTCAGGAAATCACTGCCATATTTCTATTACATCAGACATTACATTCTTGCATATTCGAATATACATGTCTAATGAACCTAATTTTCATGAACACATCAATTTCATATTATACAATGGCATACTAAGAGCTGTGACTGTAGCACCCAACTTCGGTATAATAGGGAAAATGGTCCATGGAAACACAGTTTCTCTCAAAATAAGAAGCAGTTTCTCTTAAATTTGAAAGTAACGTTAAAACAGCTCTCTAGATTATTACAAAGCTGCAACTGATCTTCTCAAGAAATTTGACAAGTCAGGATACTTATCTACAACATCTATTTCATCTTCTTAACAATACTTCACACTGGGTGTGACTTGCAGAACAAAGCATGAACAATTTTGCTTAAAAAGACAAAAGAACCTTTTAATACACTTCATAAAGTGACCAGAATAGCAGCATATCTTATGTGGATGGTTTACAATTAAAGCAAATAACATAAAGAATTCATCTTACACATACAAGCCTTTTAAAAGCACAGAAATTCTGAGGATGAAGCTCTTTCTTGACCACATAAGATTGAGTTAGTCAGAAGTGCAGCTGTATGTTTATGTGTGTGCAGCATGTTGCCTCTGACGACACTAAATACTGAAGACAAAATTAATCAATACTATCTTGCTGCTCAATTCATCCAATAAACCCTGTTACAATCAGTAAATATTCACTTAAATAATTTTGAAAATTGCGAATTACCAGTTAAAATGCAGCTAACACAATTTAACCCCCCAACAAAAATATACGAGGAAGGGGAGGAATAAAAACTGATTTTTATCAACAGCTCCTCTGTATGCCTAACACCCACACACACTAAAATGAGAAGGGTCTCATATTAAGGGCAACAGATGGCTAGCTGGAAAATGTCTGCTGACATAGACAACTTCTGAAATTTGACAAGAGTTAGGCCAGCTTCCAATAAACTCAATAAAATCAAGGGCAACTAACCCACATGTAAGTTTTTTTCCAATTTCTTTTATTATTGGGAGGGGAGGAGGAGGGATTAATGAAAGCAGGAGACAATAGTTTACAGAAATACCATGAACAGTCATTCAGAACACAATATAGCTTTGATGGTGACTAGTAACGACTTGTTTTTTTGTTTTTAAATAAGCTTAAAACAGATTTGTATTTACCTAATTAAGACCACAGCAATACTGTTTTTCTATTCTTTAAAGATTCTGATATTTTCACCAAGTTCTGCAGTCTTGTGGCTAATGCAGTAAAGATGACATGAAATACCAAATTCAAAGTCCTGGCTGTGAAAAAAAAAAATGCAAACTGCCATAGCAGTCTATGCAGATTCATGCACTTTAGGTGGCTATCACACTTAAGTGTCTCATCTTCTGTGTTACCAACAGGAAGTCCAGTGGTGCTATAGTTAAACACCAGTTGCCAATAGGGAAAATTTAGATTCGGTTTCTGGCAGAGTGCTTTGTATCTGCATGTGTTTGTAGGACCAACTGCTCTGCCCTGATACAGCAGTAACTGTACACTTATCATAAATCCTGAAGCAGGTGGCTGTTGGTTTGAGCCTTATTCTGATCAGTAACTGACAGACAATAGGAACTACCTGATTTATTGTGGAGGTTTGGAGTAATTGTTGGAGGAGGGAGGGGGATGAGGAACAGGGAGCAAAAGGTAGATGAAGAAGCAGAGGGATTTCAGAATGATGATTAACAATGTGAAAACCATACCATGCAAACTAAAGCCAAAGATCAATAATTGTTCTTATGGAGCACTAGTTAAAATACTGGTTTAGCAATGTCTGCTGCTATCATATAAGAAAATGTTTAATACAATTTCTAGTAACACTCAATCTTATTAAAGTAACAAATCCAACAAATACCAAGAAAACATCTAGGGCTTTGCTTTTTAGTCTTTCCAGGTGTCACTTTGATAAGCTCCAAAGAACCCTAAATAATCTTACTGGTATAAATCTCTTCTGGCACACAAATGAAAGTTTTACATAGAACTGCAGTGGTTGCCAGTCTGTTACTTGTGTTGGCTAAGACAAGTATAAGAGAGCTGTAAATATACTTCCTTGTTTTGTGGTCTCCCCTTATCTATCTACCTTTTAACAGCTGAAGCCTAGCAACTGTCTAGGTCTCTTTGACCTCCATGCTGACCTGTTTGTACCACAAAATGTATAGGGCAAGCGATTTGGACTTCTTCCCCGTGTTTATTTGTTCTAATGTTGCAGGTATTTATTTCATTATTAGTTCATCAAAATGACACCTGTGAAGACAAAAAAATAAAAATGTAAAAAAAGGTTTATAAAAAGCTTCAGCAAGAACACATATTATATTAAAGACCAAATTCTCTGGATGCTAATAGCAGTGCTTTGTCTAATAAGCGACAGGTTATTCCTGATCACTATATCTTAATTTTGTTATTGTTTTTTTTTTTTATTTACCTTGCCTTTTCTTTTGCATCACTTTAAAAGTGCAAATAACAAACTTCATTGTTCCTTGATATTTCACTTTAGACTTTCAGTATAAAGATAAGTGTGTTATAATCAAGTACTATGTTTTTATTATAACCATCACTATTATTAAGTACAAAACAGGCAGATGTGCATACATACATGACCTGAAAGACCATGTAGGTCTACTTTTAAATTATCTGTCTTAAAACTGCAAGTGTATCTGGAACTTGTATTTGTAAAAGTAGGCAAGAACTAGTAACCAGCTTTGAACAGTTTTTTTTTTTTTGCTGGTGGATATCCAAGCTTTCACAGCTTCTACTGTTTGCTGTGTGGCGGCGCAGACTTGCTAAGAAGCAAGGCTAGATGATAGCATTGTACATCATCAGCATGGTGTGACAAAGAGGCTGGAACTGAGCCTTGAGACACCCTATACTTCAAAGGAACAGAAGAAAATATGGTGCTTTAACAACCACAGATTGGGTGTGGTCTGTCCAGTAGGATTGGAACCAGTTCCAAAACAAGCAACAAGGTGCTGGAAAGGGTGTTGTGGTCAAGTGCAGCAGATGGATCCAGAACTGATCCAGCCATCACACTTCCATTGCACAAATTGCACAAGAGAACTCATAAAACAACATAAAGAAAATCTGCCAAGGAGGTATGAAAGCATAACTGATTTGGTAACTTGGGTCCTGAAAACAGACAAGAGTTGAGGCCAGCCATCTCACTAATGAGACATAATCCCTGATGCAAGCAGACAAGAAATCATTCACCATTTATTGCAATACTGTCTTGGCCAAAATGGTTCAAATAGGCTGTAACTTGAGAAATGGCACAGGAGCTGGAGACGCATAACCTTTTCATGTACTATGTCCAGAAAATGGCAATTAGAAACAAAATGATAATTTCTGAGGTTATTAGAGTTGAAGCCAAGTCGTTTTAGGATGCACTGATTTACAAACAGGTGACTCAGACGTGATAAGCTACTGCATGCTGGAAAGGAAATCTATAATCAGAAACTGTGAAATGTTTATGTAGTTGTCAAAATGTAAGCCTGCGAAAAAAAACAAAAAAAATACACACACAAAAAAACCACACAAATCTATATAAAACATTAAAAATACTCACTTTGACGTCACACCAATACAGCTGTGACAAGCACATCCACATTCCTGAAAAAAATAAAAGAGGGTTTCAAAATATGGCACACAACAGTTACAATAATACAACTGTTATGCTCACTATTATTTTATCATTCCTGTTATAAGCAATTATGCTGTTTACATATGAGTTATACCAATTATATTTTAATCCATCTGCGATATACAAGATTTTACTTTGGCTCTTGTAGATTTGTTATTCAAAGTACAACATGTTTCCAGAAAATAAAACAAAACAGCCCAGTGATAAACAAAATAATCCAAACTCCAACAGCGATATTAAGCCAGTGCTTATATAATCACAAGTGTATTTATATCTTGGATTACTTTTGCATGGTACTGTCAACCTCTAGTGTGTTTTAGATGTCACAGACTGCAAACTTCATACATGCTAGCCTTTCTGTGTTGATATCAGCCAAAGTAACAAGAGGTGAACTATAATTTATTTTTGACAAATAATATGATTGAAAAATATTACACTTGATGACTGCAAAAAACATATTATATATGCATCTAACCAATAGTTTTGATAAAGTCTTAGAGCACTGAATAAATATGAGGTCAAAGCTTGGTGTTCCCCATGCTGTCTACTTGTTTCTGTTGGTCTGGGCTCATTCATTCACTTATTTGTCCCTTGACTGATACCTGTCTCTGGGGGAGAACATGGATAGATACACCAGCTGACAAGGCCCACCAAGTAGTTAGGACAATCATGAGCAGGTCTTTTATGCCCCCCCCTCCTTCATGTTCATAAGCTAGATTTTCCTCTGGTAACCTAGGCATCAGCCTCCAAGATATCTTGAAGGATGGACTTTGACCAAGTGTTGTACTAGGCAAAATGGCCAAACCAGACCAGCTTATGTTGCTTGACTGATGCAGGCCGGGGTCCCTGGTGTCCTGCAAGTGTGGCGAACACGCTTTGTACAAAGTCAATGGTTTTATGTTCCCTGTACAAGATCTCAAGCAGCTTGTTCAGGCAGTTGTTGTCAAATACTTGAATTCTCCAATCAGCAAGCAAAGTCCATGTTTCACATTTATAAAACATAATTGGACTATGAAAGACTTGTACTTTATAGTAAACTTGATGTCATGACTACTCCAGACACTGTCCAGAACAACCCACCCATTGCCGTTGTTACAGTCCTGATGCCAATATCTGTTGTGGAACTGTTATCATTAGAGATGCTGGTTTTCAAGTCCTTAAAGCTGTTCACCTCATTAAGCCATACTCTATTTATATACATCTCTGCTTTGCCGTCACCTATGACCAAGACTTTGCTCATCAGTTCTGGTCTCCATTCAAGCTGTATGCCAGTATGTTGGTAAGGTCTTGCAGTTCTTTGTTGGTGCCTGTTAGCAGATCTGTAAAGTGTAGGTAGCAAGTGACTTAGACAAAAACCTCTTCAATGTCGAATTTTCACATCACTTAGCCAGACTCTGTCAAAAGCCTTCTTAAAGTTGTTAACAGTAACAACACCTCACCGGAGTGGGAGATCAAGATCAAGTTTATCAAGCTTGCTGTAAGGGAGGTTCAGCTGAAAATGTTTCTCTATCAGGTGAAACAGCTGAAGGTCAACTCAATACCTGTCTTGAAGCTGGGTTATTCTTCTGCTAGCAGTTCCTCAGCAGTGGTTCTGATGCAGTTCTGTGTTTCTTTCAGCATGACTTTGCTTGGATGATAGACTAAGCTTAATGTTCTGTAGTTCTGGCACTGTTCACTTTTTCCTTATTTTTGAAAGGGGTATGAGTAATATAATGACGCACACAAGACACCATTGATACACAAAATGAGACCTATCACAACTCATCACAAATAGTGACTGCATCCATTCTCTGCGTTCACAGGGCAGTGAAGGCCTTTGTCGTTTAATTCCAATCCTGCTTGAGCAGCTCAGCCGGGGCATTATCAATGCCAGGTGACGTTTGGTCCCTTCAGACTGTGTATTGCTCTTTGACCTCTTCTCATAGGACTGGTAGGGTCTGCAAATTTGCTGGTTTTAGTCTGGTTGTTTTGAAAGAATTAATATGTCTTCAAATGGAATTTGTACAGGTCTCTACAATCATCAGTCCATCAGTTGAGCACAGCATTGCTTTCTTTAAGATGGTGGCCACTGTTGAGTCTTGCATTGCCTTGTCTTGGTCAAGGTTTTCAGTAGTTGGTAGGCCTTGCTGCTGTCACTTCATGCCATTCCCTCCTCTATGGTCTGGAACTAGGGGTGTATTCCCTGCAAGTGCTAACTGAAGTTGTTTGCTATCTTTACTGATAAAAACAAACTGCTGGAATTTGCATGATGTGAAAAATTGACATTTAGTGTGCTTTCTGAAAATGCAGACACATGAAGTGACAGACACAAAGGATAAAGGTGCCTGGCTTAATACATATTTTTAAAGTTTGTTAATCAACCTCTGTGTGAAAATACACTATAATTCATATGTACTGTCTTAATCTATTAACAGCTATGTAGTAGTAAAACAAAGAATAAACAATGGCATCAAAATACAAGACTTAGGAAGGTGGCAGTTTTTTAAATTAAATTTATGAGAAACTTTAGTTCAGTTACTTTTCTTGCAATGTGTATCCATAGATTATTTGACAGACAATTTTCTGAGCCCAATTATAGTTTTTATATTTTATAACATTACTAACTTTATAACATTAACCATCACTTTTTCCCCCTCTTTTTTTCTATCATTAACAACCATCAAGTTTTTCATTGCACAGAAACATATGTAAGTCACATAAAAAAACTGTTAACCATAGAAATGAATATTTGCCAAGGAAACCCAAAAACAGAAAAGATGATTTGGGGCTGAGTCTGAAAACACAACAGCGCAGGCTGGCAATCTCCTTGTTTAAGGCATTTTGTAATAAACTGGACATGAAAGGTAATATTTTGTTATTGTTAATAAACATCAATCACAAATTTTTATATGCAAGAAAACATCAGTGATAAAGATCACGATAATATTAAAAAATGTATACTGCTGTTCTTTTTTCTGCTACTAACTGATAATACTGCTAATATTTTTATTGGATGGAGTTGGGGGGGGGGGGTGGAATTAGTGTTTTACACCAAGCCTGCAACTAAGGCTTTGGAAGACAGCCAGCCCTGTAAACAGATGCCACATGCAAAAAAAAAAAAAAGACAGCGTGCCAAAGAAAAGAGCCGAATTCATGACAGCTAACCTTCACTGGATTGGTGACAGGCGCTAACCTTTGCCTCACCTGACCGCCCTCTATCAGGAAAATGGGGAATAAAACTATAACCAATTTTTAATGAGGGCATGAAAACTCACAAGTTTTAACTAGGGGTCTGAGAATTCCCAACAGTTTTAACTGGGTGTCTGAAAACCACTTGCATTTTATGGATGGGAAACCCCGAGAATATTAGCAAAAGTTTTCAATATACAAGAATAAACATTCAGCACAAAAATCCATTTATGTAACAAATCAATCTCTTGGTGCATACCTTGCAAACTGCAGAAACTCTTATCATTGTTTCGGAACCTGCGCGTCGATGCCATCCATTATAAAGATGTCCTGCCATAGTATTTGTAGTTTACTGCAATCATTGCAGCTTCTGAAAATATGGAAATTTATAACAACATAAATGTCTGTCTGCAAACAAAAATTCTGCAGTGTTCATCTGCATGGGTTTTCTCTAATAATTGAACAACATAATTTATATAATATTCCTTCTGCTTGAGCTACGTGTTAGAATTAAACATCAACAATGAAAAATAAATCGACGTCAGAACTTGACTTGGCCGACTTACGAAATGTACGGTTGGTTGGAGAACAAGCGAGACACTGCATACAGGCCGAATGTCTTATCGTATTAAATTGCCTGACTGCAGCGATAAAGAAATGCTATCGTCCTTTTAATAATTGTCGTCGATATTATCGTGTTTTCTTCTCCATTTTTTTTTTTCTTGTCAAGCAATTACTTCAGGTGTCCTTATTCTAATCACAAATATCTTTTTCCTTCCGCAGAAAAATACTGACGACTGTCAACAAACTTTTACCAAGGCGGACGCAGCCTTGTGTGCGTTGTCATTAGAGACTGTCCCTGCGGATTATGAACACAGACCATAAAGACAAGAGTATAAACAAAAATAATGTTAACCGTTGTATACCCTTACCGGTAACAAAAAAATTCTATATATCACAACACCGCAGATAAGGGAAACAGAAGCAGTGCAAACACTCTGACACGTGGACGAAAAACGTAACAGACTTAGAAAGGCCTATGCTTATGTTGGCAAGTTTACGTTTTTACGCATGACATTTGCTGTAACTTCCGCTTCGCCTCCACGCATGCGCATACTTGCATTAACTTTCTGTTTCCTATTCCTCAGCAGTGAGAAAGTCACAGTCTTGCTTTTGGAATAGGAAGGGAAAAATCACCAATTAAATTCTGAATAATCCTTCTTCAAAATGGGAATAGCTACAATCACGCAGTCTTTTGTGTTCCTCTTACAATTGTCTCAGCTGCTAATTATTTTTAACTGTGCGGAGAGGGCCGGAGTGTTTTGGTATGGGAAGCAACTTCAGGCGCATTCTTTTGTCCGAATCTAGGATTACTCTCCCTTTACCTGCCAGTATACTAGGCGGATAGTGATTTAATTTTAGGAACATTGTCATATTTACATTATCAACTAGGATGCAAGTTTTATGTATCTCATCTTTTTCTGTGGAAAGTGAGAGAGAAAGAAAAACGGATCTAAGCTGCACTTTACTGATTAGCCCATCACAATTAAAGAGCCTACTATATATATAAGGTTCTCTTCGTATATTGTAAGTGAAACAAGAAGCACACAGGAAGTATTTAATACTAAGGTGAAGAAAACATGATAAAAACCCTAAGAATGTGCTGAAATGAGAGGTAGATTAGAAGAATAAGCAAGAAGTGTTTATCAGATCTTGCATAATATGCATAGCCCCTGCACGAAAATACAGAACATTTGTACCTTGTAGTTTTAGGCAAGACTGTTAAGGTATCCTTAGAGAAATGAGCTTATTCAGTATCTTAGAATTCTCTCTCTTTTTTTTCTCTCTCTCTCTCTCACACACACACACACATTCACACAAGTATACCCACACACTTGTCACCCGATCACAAACCCACATTCCATTTATAGGAGAACAAACATGGAAGTGCACATTAATCGTTCACAAAAAGAAAAAGAAATCCGTACAGTTTTCTGCTTCTTCTTTATATTTGCTATTGCAAGTATTCTTTAGAGAACGCATATGGACTTCATCTGAAGATGTCTGTGAGGGAACTGAACCTGCCAATTAGGGTTAATGGATGTTTGATATGTCATCTAGATGGATGAACCAGGCTCAGATATGTATTTTTTGCTATTACACTTTGCACAGGAGATTCAAGAGCATCAGGTAAGAGACCAAGCGAAGACAGAGGCACATCGAGAGCAACACAAGCACTCATCCGCCCATCCGTCCTCCCACCCATTCAAATACCCTCCTACACAGAGGTCGTGAGACAGACACGCAAGAAGACAATAAATCGGCTCCGACATTGAGTATAAGTGAGTAAGGAGGGGGAACTGGAGAGAAAACTAACTATAAGGGATAGGGTGGGAAGGGGTGTGTGTGAGAGAGAGAAGGGGAGACTTCGCTCACTCTAACTACCCGTTCCCTGGATTTGCACACGACGTGTCTTCCGACAAGAAGCCTTTTTAAAAAAATCAAATTGTCTTCAAGTCTTTTATAATCATCGGATCAGGAGCAGCTGCGGCACAGACGTCTCCTGTTCCCGCCCCCTTTTCCCAGTCCCCGTGTTTATCATTTTGTCATCCGCTTTTTGATGGTTCAGCAAGTTTGACTGCTGATGGTCTGACCCTGGCCCCTCACGTTCACTTTTTTTCTTATAGAATCTCTGCCATAACATCTGTCTGTCTATATGATAGCAAGCAAATTATGTATGAGTATATGCATGTATGTTTGTACTTATGTATGCAAATGTGTGGTCATTTATGTATGGATGGATTATGTATGGATGTGTACATGTCCACTGCTCGGGACTGAGAAAGAAAAGCATATGTGTGCATTTATATTTTACTATTATATGTATACACACAAGATATACAGAGACGCAGGAAGATGCTCGGCTTTGGGGAATGGGTTACGAGGCAAACTCCATGCTGACTGCGAACGACGTTCACATTCTTGCTTCCTCTGTATCTTTTTTTTAGGGGGCGCTTCCCTTGCCCCCTGTTCCTACGCCTCTGAATATTATACACTAGACGCTGTACATACTGTATAATTTCTCATATGTACAAATGTCTGTTTGCAAGGAAACGAGCAATTAACGCATTCATACATGTTTGAGTATTTAAAGTTAGTATGTCCTGAAGAAAGCAAGGTAGAAGCAATACCAAGCGCCTTTTTTATTTCAGAATTATCTGACAACAGCTCTCTACTCTGATGACAAGGGAGTGTTTTCTTTACGTAGCCACATACAACACACACAAGGCTTCCAGACAAAGGGAGAAAATCAATGCCACTGCTCAGCAAGCGGCATCATCCTCACTCTCACGCCATGCCGGTGAACTGAGAAGCCTTCCGATAACTGTCTACATCGGGTACACCTGCTACAACTCTAAAAGCTTATCAATTATTTTCCGATAACATATAACACTTCATATCGAATCTTCTACCTTGTTAAGAAAGTAATTTGATTACGACAGCAGCAAGGCAGAACCTTTTGCCCTTTTCTGAAAATGTTTTCACCGATCTGACATTTCGAGGCAATTTTGACAGAAATTGTGCGTTCCTTTTTTTTTGTCTTTTGGTACAAAGTTAATTTACAGGCGATAGAATTTCTCCACTCCTCCCTGTAAACTGAGGGATTTTATTGTAAACTGGTTGGCACATGTTTCGCTGAGGGCTAACAGCAGGCCAGTTCCAGCGTTCTGTGCTGACAAACCTGCGACTGGGCGAGGGGATGCACGCACGATGCTACAGCAACGAGCAGGGACGATAACAAGCCATGCGTAAGCCCACGTGACCGGAGAGTGATCGGCCCTTTTGTCCCCGGCGTCATGCAGCAGGGATAACAGGTTAAGCATAGAGAGAAGCTCGTTTTGCTGGGCAAATCAAGCGAGAGAGGCTGCTACCGGAAGAAGAGTAGAAACATTGACGTGGCAAAGGAGGATTGAGTGAGTGTGCGGGGAGGAGGAGGAGGAGCAGCACGAACAGAGGACTACCCCCACCCCACCCTGGTGACGTGCAGCACGTGCGAGGAAAATAAAATTTAAAAAAAACTGAGAGCGAGCACTGACAATTACTGTCTAGCCGACTCCAAGTGTTGAGAGGAGAATCTTCTCAAGTTCGCATCTCCCCCTCCCCATCCAACCCTCCAGCATCCGAGGGGATTTGTCGGTGCGATACATACACACACCCACTTAGCCATCCACCCACGAGTCAGTCACCACCCGCCTGTCTTACTCGGATAGCACCACCACCCCTCCATACCTTTTCTCAGTCAAGTGCTGTGCGTCTTGCGTCACAAAAGCTGTGGGGTATATTTGACGAGATCGCTGCGATAGCTCAGTGGATAATAACGCCTGCGATGATACCTCGATGCTTCGCGGAGTCTGTCTTCGCTGGTTGCGCTTAATGAAGGTAAGAGAACTCCATGCTTTCACTTTTTTCCTCTTGTTTTCTTTGGAAAAAGGACAAACATGCTTCTGGCTTTGGTTCTCTGCGTAGGGGTTTCGTGTGTACATGTGGGTGCAGTGAAAGCACACTGTCACCAGCGTTCCAAAAATAGTGTTTAATTGTGTTTTCATTTCGTTTCAACAAGATGCAAACATCGCACATTTCAAACTAGACTGAAATTATCATTTCAAAAGAACGACCTGAATAATAAGGAGAAACATTTTTCGTGCTTTTGTAGCTAGGCGTGTGTAACATTGCTAAAAGTATCTCCATCGCAGAAGATAAAAGATTAAAGGCGTTAAGACACACCCAGTCATAGAGATGTCGACCATTTCTTTCTTGTAAATTTCTAAAATCTAACATTTCGAATATAATACATATATCCGCCATAATCATAGTTCAGCTTTGCATTCCGCATTGTCGTGTTATTATTTTTCGTAAAGTGTACGAATTCCCTCATGATCCGTTCATTGAGCATATTCACTTTTCCAAACCATTTTATCAAAGAGGACGTGTGACAGCCATGCTGTTTACTTCAAGCCAAGTCTGTCCCCAGTGACTTTATTGCAAGTACTGAAAATGAAAAGTCTTTCTATTCTCAGTCCCCAGAAGCCACTCGAGACAATCCTCCACCCACTCCCACTTACGTGACCATCAATTTAAATGCACTGGAACATTTTTTCACCTCCTTCGTTTTTCGAAATCATTGCAAATCCACTCTCTAAATCCAGTCAAAGGTAACGATTAAAAAAATGGAAAGGGGGATTTAAAATGAATCAGAGATTTCAAGCTTTTCAAAATCTGGAGTTCATTGCTTTGCGTGGGAGGAATGTTTCAGCTACATGATTCCGGGTTTTTTTACATCGAAAAGTCAAAGGATATTGTAGTTCTGACAGTGGTGAAAGTAATCAAGCAATAATGTCATTCTTTCCTTAGGTTGTGTATCCACTGAACCAAAGACACGTTTTGATAAACTTGGTTTTGATTGAACTACTTGTCCAGTTTGCTTCCCGACATAAGTTTGTCTTATAACACAAAAAATATGTAATGCAATTATTGTATTAAAGTTAAAAGTATATCATGTATGGCTGTTGTTAAACCGTTTCTTCAGCACTCAAAGAGTACGTTACATTTATACAATCTGTTCCAGATGTGTTTGTCTTTGGGTGTGATTGAACAGTTGTTCCTCCAGATTCTTCCCACCCAAACTCATCTGTACACAGCTCACAAAACAAAGCATTTCTCGCAAACTCAGAAATAACTCTTTCTAGGTAGACAGATTACAGCGGAGGAAAAAAAAAGGTATTTAATCACACTGTAACTTGTAACCGTCTACACCGATGAATGATTAAACAAATTTTCTTTACACTTTTATAACAGAAACCTAATCTTTTCGTGTTGGTGCCTCGTCCTGCTGAACACGTACCCGCAGCGAAGAAACTCTAGGACAGAATAACAAGACTTCAGCTAAAGTGGAGAGACCGAGCGAGAAGGGAGGCAACCGGATTACTTCCTCCGCCTGAAGTGTTCTGATCTACCATCAAGGGGAGGGAATTTTTTAAAAAAAAAAGCCAACGGTAAAGAGGCTGAAAATTTTTATTTTCAGTCGTCTTCACGCTTGGAAGCCACGCAAAGGCTGAACCGTTATACTTCCAGAGCCTCTGCACATCACCTGTCTCGCTGCTCTTAACAAGCGAAGTCAGGATGAACGAGGGCACTCGGGGGCGTCCTGTCGCGCCATTGATGGTGGCGGTAACGATCACTCTCGCTGCTCTGGTGGGCCTCGCGCATCCCGGCGGCGCAACGGGTGCCCTTTCTTCCGCTCGTCACTCCTGGGAACGCCCTGGCTGCCACCTTGTAGGTAGGTCGCACGTTTTTCTTTGACACCAGAGCGAGCCTTGATCTTATTTACATGGCCATTGTGGTGACTGTTATATTGCTTTCTCATTTGGTGTGTTGGATGATGATGATGGTGATGGTGATGGTGATGGTGATGATGATGATGTCGTCAACAAGAACTTTTAGAGCATCAACGGCTGCAACAGCATATTTTACTAGTGAAACAAAACTAACACATGTAATAATTTTTCATACTGAGAAAATTTAATTATTCTTGAAAACATAGTGTCATAAATAATATGATAAAATATTTATAGAAAATCTATGAAGGAGATATAAGCTAACATTTATTGTTCATATTTGGGTAGTAGAAAATTACTGTTTAGTGTAGAGAATGAGGACAATGAAAGCAATATTTTATTTGCAATTATGTAGTATTTATTTTATAAAAAAAATGTAACTGTTTACAAAATCTAGGATTTGGAAAAAAAATATGAAAAAGACTTCTCTGTTATTTAAGAATGCTCTGACTAATGCTGCCAAATGCAGGTATTTTTTTCCGAAACATTTTCTATCTGATGGCAGTTCTAAAGGCCCTTCTTTACATGATACTCATATACAAATAGCTTGACTAAGTTTGGGTAAATCTTATCATGAAGATATAAAAGATGATTTCCAAATGTTGTCCTTATTTGTCCAGTTAAAAACGTCCGGTAAACAATGATGCCATTGGGTCTAGCGAGTTGGTTTTTTTTTTTCTCTCTCTCTTTAGCGAGATTCTTTAGCTACAGTAACAAATAATTCATTATACTTGACGCTTCGAATGATTGAGCAAGGAAGTCGAAAATATAAAGTTAGTGTAAAAGTTTTGAGTTTACATGGAAAAGACGACAGAAATTTCCATGCAACAATCTCTGCTCCCATGGCTCAAAGTCTGGCCCCATAATAACAGCTAAAGGCTTTGCTCTAGAAACTGTTCACATTAACAAAATCTTGACAAGTTGTTCCCAACCCTCTCCCATGCTTATGAGTCTCAGTGGGTCGAATTGTCGACATACTAGAACTAGTCTTGTTGAAGAAGGGTTGAAATGCTAAAAGTATTAGGAAAATGAGTTTGCACGACAGCGAGCCGACAAAACAAAAGCCCAAGTGCACACACATTCAGTACAGTGAGTAATAAAAGCTCTTCAAAACTTTGTCTTGTCCTCCCACCGGAAACAACATGCATTTGCAGAAGAAAGCCTAAAAGCATGTGAGTTGTTACCCAAATCGGATTTGAGGCTTAGTTTCTTGTGACTACTCTCTTTTATCACGTCCACATGTTTTTTCTTTAAACTCTTTCTTTCACTCTATTCCTCATTGTTACGTGTCTCCGCAGTATCTTAGAACATACGTTTATCTCCTTTAGTTCTTCTTTTCTGTCAACACCAGTATATTACCTCTACAATAAGAGAAGCTTTTAAGAAAAAAAAGAGATGAATGTAGATAAATTAGAAGGCGTTGCGATGGATGCAGAGATGGACAATGTAAAGATGAGTGATGATGATACGAAAGAGGAGATAAAGGGAGAGAAGGGAAGCTGTAAGAGGTATAGAAGATCGAAGAGAAGAAGGCAGGAGGTATAAATCTCGGAAAACAGAGAAAGCAGGACACAGAAACAAAGAAAAGAAAGCGGAAGGAAACGGAAGATGACGCGAAGAGGAAAAGTTGGAAGGGAAGGGAGTGGAGGCAAAAGGAGGAGAGATGGAATGAAAGAAACAAAAGACTAAGCAGCATCCGAAACGCAGGTGTGCAGTCGCTAAATCATGGTTAGGATTCTTCCCAAACCCGATTCCAATTACTGGTCGCTGTAGGTTTTAGTTTCGTCAGCTGCCATCTGAAGATGGCCTGTGCATGTTGAGCGACAACAGAAGAACTCTGAGCGCTGAAGATTGTTGCAGACAGTCAAGCCTGGGCTGTTAATCAACAAGATGATAGGGCCATGTCGGGTTTCTCAGCCAGCGACCCTTTAAGTGTAACATTGCACCTTCATTTAGACAAGGGATCTGAAAATTGCACCTTGGCAAACCAGCGAGCGGATGAATACATCAACACCTAAAAGGCAGTAAAGAGGGCATGGCGTGTTGGTGACAACAGAACACCGAACTCATCTGTAACCTCATGGATGTTGACAATGTGAGTGTCGATAATCTGCTGCAATGCGAAGCAAGAATAAACCAAAAACAAATACTTACATTTTATATTTTCATAAATGTGCACGAGTTCATGGTTTCAAAAAAAAAAAGGGGAAGTAATGCGAAAGGTAAGAAACGGCTTGCTGGACGAGTGGCTTTGTAGATACCATGAACGCCAACGAGGATACAGGAAGCCGAGGTCTGCGCATGCGTGAGTGGATAAGGGCTGGGGAAAAGGGAAGATGATGCTTGGACCAAGATAATTACGTCTGATGCACAGACAAAGTCTAGGAGTCGTAAAAGTGAAACTTGGACAGAATACTAACGAGTTTTTCATTCTTCTTCCCCTTGTTGAAACAGTCTGTTCCCAAAAGTTTGTGAGTGTATGAGTATCGTTCCTACCCCCCATACAAACAGACTCCCATATTTAGAACCCAGATGTAAACACCATGTGGACAGCTACAAGACACATAGGTCTTACACCAAGAAATTAATTGCTGGCAGAGTGAAACACAATACTCCATTAATCCCAGCTGAGCACCAACGATTTCCCTCTCTGTAACTAAACTTACAAATTAAACGTTTTAACTGGATTTTTCCAGGGGAAAAGCAAAAACAAATACAGGCTGCTGACCTTAATGAGTCGGATTTCGGACAGAGTGCTACTGCGCATTGTGAGGTAGAAAGGAAAGATTCGGTCATGATGGATGATATCGTGTGCTGCAGCCAAGCTCGCGGTGCCGGCGGGTGGGGATGGAGTGAGAATTGATTTTGCGGTCAACAGGAAGAAAGACACGTTTTTATTAGAAGCGAACCTCAAACAAACGCAGTTCATAGTCTTTCCTGGAGTCCGTGACGGGTAAACCCACCCCAACCCACTCACCCCAAACAAATCCGAAAAAAATGGGATGATTTTTTTAAAAAAAAAGTATATAAAGATGTGTGCTGGGTACTATTTTTTCAAATCGAAGTGAACACCAGGTCTGGTGCAAAGTTGTAAGCTGTGAGTGATTGTCCAGACCCTGGTGTTTGCTCGTGCGTGTTGAAGGAGGCAGTTAACATGCGGGGGAGGTTTGCTGGTTACTGCCAGTTCAGGTATCTCCTGCCATGATGACAGTTGCCCTTTCTTACCAACATCCATGAAAGTTATCTCTTTGGCTGGAGAGGTAGCCTGGCCCAGACCGCCTTAAGCTGCACGGAATCCTACCGTAAAATGTTTTCAAAGTTTAAACCCTGAAATTATGTGGCAATTGTACCTGCACGTAAATCGCCACGCGCAAGCTTTTGTTTGTAAATGCGTTCCGTTTGCGCATGCGCACAGTGTCCTTAGATTGCAGATTGGCAAGAAAGACTTGTTTATTCCCACAGGATAAGTGTTTCAGGGGTGATAAATAAGACTTACTGTTATCTTTCTTCTTTCTGTTAAACATCGTTCATTTTGTAGAGTTTTTAAATTAATGGCATGTTCTGGTCTGTGTGCATTTTGACGATGTGAATGCGTGCAGGTTGTTCATACTTGCAGGAGAGACTGTAAGTGCAATTGTCAATGATTAACAACAACAACAACAACAACAACAACAACAACAACAACAACAACAGATGCAGACATCTTAAACTCGTTTTACATCTTCATTTTAAGTTTTGCTAAAATTACTATTTATTGCAAAGTATACCAGAATTTAGTAGTGAATTGTACTCACTTGCTTCAAATATGCTCGGTCCTCGTGTGAGGTAAGCAGCAAGCCCCCAGTGTCTGACTTTTTAATTCTCTCTGCCTCCCTGGAGTTGAATCCCTCGCGTCCTTCTTTCAGTGCCTCTGTTTCAGATGACGAATCATGTTTTTCGGATTTTGTAGAATTAATGCTCAGATTACAAACATATTTTTTGTTTAATATAAAAAGCAGTTTCCTTGAAGATTTCATCTGTTTTTCTTCAGCTGACGAATCTCCGTGCGAGTGGAATATTTAGAGCGAAGAAAGTGGAAATGCGGTCTTACTCTCTGAAGGTTGGCAGCCAACAGGACTGAAGCGCCGCTCACGGCAGTTTCAGTAAATTAACCAAAAACAAAAATCCGGCAGTTCAAAGCTGTTTTTCTTCCTATATCTAGTTAAAAGAAGCTGAAACTAATAACGGAAGGTCCGACTGGATGAGAGGCTTACTGCTGTCCTGATGCCAGTTTCAGAAAGAAAACATCTAAATGGAAAAAAAAGACCAGGCAAAATGCAAAAATTTTTTCTTGTTTTCTCTCGTCACTTAATAGGAGGTCGTTTTCTTGAATCTCCATTCAGCACAAAGGTTTTAATTAAAAAAGAGTCTCTCTGATTGTAGTTGTGGATGTGAAGTGTGTGCCTGCGTGTGTGTGTGTGTGTTTGTTGTTGGGTGTGTACTAAATTCTTTTATGAGGGAAGAGGTCAACAGCAAAGACATCAAGATTGTATATATGTATATATTTATAATCATCAAGACCTCAGGCAATGGAAGAGCTAGGAATGTATGATTAGGCTTATCGTGATATCTCCATTTTGACCTTTTTTGTGAGTCGCTCGATTTTATTAGTTTTCTTTTACTGAAGGTCTTTCTGAAGTAAGCTATGATGCTTTTTTGGTACACCATTAAGAAAATAATTAGATAAGAAGGCTTCACTGTCGAGTTTTTTTTCTTTCATCACTCGGAGTTTACAACTCCTCGCTCTACACGAGGCATCTCTTCTGTTGGATGAATTAAACCAAGAGAATTACTTCAGAAGACAAGAATCTATGATACTTCTTTTTCCAGGTGATGGCTCCAGAGGTTCAAACATTGACCTGACATGGAGATTAGTTTTGCGGGGGATCAAAGACGGTGCAGGGAGAACATAGGTCCATTCTTTAGGCTGTTCACGTGTCCAAACACAGCAGCTCCAGAAGTATTTTTGGTTTGTTTGTTTTTTCTCTTTCAGATTTTTGAAGCCCCCAGTCTGCTCTCTGCTCTGTGTCACGCTCGCATTCGCAGACATTTCGGAAGCACTTTTTTGATGTTGTCTCTTTAATGAAGACACGTCTCCATCTTCTTTGATGTGTGTGCTCGCCTTCAGAAAGAAAAAAAAATTATATTATCAATGCTGTTCATGACCTCAGCGGTCTCTGCCAGCGAGGGGCCAGAATTAAGAAAGAGGTTCTGCTCTGTTCAGTTGACAGATGAACCACTCGACGGTGTCAAAAGTCAAATGAGATTGTGACCTCAGTCATGTGACTTAATTCAAACCGTTTCATTATCGCTAACCCTGACGACGGTTGAGGCGGTGGCAATTAATTGTTCTGCTTTCTCATTTCCTTGGACGATTCCAGTGGCTGGACACAGAAAAACTAGCGCAGCGTCTGGGACTAAGGTTGCAAGGGCTAGAGTGGTCAAGAGGCTCCACACGGGTTTTGCTTTGCTTTAGTTCCGACCTCTTCCGGGTCGAATTTCAGACACAAATTCCATCTTCCACCCACAACATCCCTACTAGGCCTCTTCATCTCAATTTTCTATCGTAGCTTCAGGGGCGATGTACCATTTTTTGGTCCCAATTTCTTTGGACGTTGAGTGAGCTATAATCAAGTCGTTATCGCAGATGTCGTCTTCGACTTCCACTTTATGGGGCAGGGGACATGTGTTGCAATGTCGACGTAGTTACAAGATTTCGAGGGGAAGAGGGGGGCGATGGGCCTCTTGTCACTTCATTGCCCCCCTGCCCCATCATTTCCCAGCCTCCTACCTCCAAGTCGCGATCCATAAAATACCAGCTGACAGCGCCCTCTTTGAGGAACTGAATCTGACGCCATTTTGGGAGGCGAGGCTCGATGCTCTCATCTAGAAAGAGTCCCGGCTTGCTTGAGATGCGCAAGTGATTTGACCTCTCCACCCCTACAGCCAGGTCTAGCGCCATCTAGCTGGAGGAGGACGTCTAGACGCGTAGACCTTTCGTCTGCTGGCCATGGCGGAGAGGGCCATTAATTTATTCAGGGGCGATAATTGCACGATGTTCGACGGTTGTTGTGGCTGTTGCTGTTACTGGATGCTGCTGGGGATATAAAGAAAATTGAAGAAGTAACATGAAAGACGTGAAATAATATTCTAAAGCAAACTGAGGTTGAGAATTTTAGAATCCCAACAAATACTCACATTCATCCACACATGCCGATGTTGGAGATATTCCTGCGTACTTCGTGTGCTTGTTATTTAATAAAGATAAATCGACAATGGCTTTATGAAGACGTGTGCTTATGAAGTAGCAATATGTGTTCTGTCTAAATACATTTATTGCTCTGTGTTGACACGGACAGATGGACAAAAAAGACCAGGATTTTGGAGGAAGAATAAGAAGTTCAGAATGTATCTTGCTGTATGGGAAACATTCGTACACAAATTCTACTGCAGGCCGAAAAATATTTTTTTCAGTTTCTTCGTGATTTTAGAGGCAGACAGCCGTGTATACATACAGCTGTGCGTTACATCTGTAACCAAGTAATGGTGTAATGCTGTGGATTTGTCCTGCAGGCCACACGCGCGTCGTCAGGATTCCAGACTGCGTGCCCTTCAGAGTCACCACCAACGCGTGCCGCGGGTTCTGCCTGTCGTACGCCATTCCGTCTCCCATGGAAACCACCAGCTACAACCCAGACTACGTCATCACATCTCGGGCGGAGTGCTGCAGCATCTTCGACACTCTTGACGTACGTGAAAACATTCCACGTGACTATGACAACGAGAGCAGACGAAAGTTCTATTTGTCTGTATGTGTGTGAGCGCGCGTGCGTGCGCGTGAGCGAGTGTGCATGTTGTGTGTTTGTGTGTGTGAGACAGAAAGCTGTGTGTTTTTGAGAAAGTATTCCTCTGTGTGTGTGTGTCCGCGCCAGCGTGAGTGTGTGTATGAGACGAGAGAGTCATAGCCGCCGAGAGCCAGCACGGCCCCCGGGGTAGAGAACCTGTCCGGGCCCCTCGTAACCGCAATCGTAAATAATTCCCAATATAATTTGTTCTAAAAATTAATACAGGATAATAATGCATGCCTGCTTTTTAGTAATAAAAAGTCCATAAAAATCGACTGACAGGCCTTACAAAAAGTGAAAGAATAGAGGCGCCATGTATTTCTTTTCTTCCGTATATCGTTATTTTCGAGCCAATAAGCAACAGAAGTTTATACACTTGTAACCGCTTTGCAAACTGTGCTTCTGTTGCAGGTTCCTGTCCAGGTGAGGTGTTTGGATGGTGCCAGAACAGTCGTCTTCAAATCCGCACGTAGCTGCAGCTGCTCCATATGTCGACGAGAGTAGCGTCGCTTGCATCCATTGGTCCACTATAATGGCCACGTGACGTAGAAGGCAACCAGACTTGGAAGAGTGGACTGCTTGCTGGGCCTAAATCATGCTTTCAAACTCCTGAATTGTATTGAATGCTCAAAGAAGTAAACCGATATGAAAGAGAAATATTGGCTGTCATTTATTATTTTATATTCCTTCTTGTTCAAAGTAAAGACAAACATATTTCTTGCAATCTTGAAACCAGCAACAAAACCACGAGACCAAATCTTCCTAATTGCTTTGGCAAATTCGGTGAAAGCTTTATTATTTTATCTGTGGTGTTGTCTGACTAAAAAGCAGGGAAATACTGCATTACATCTTCCTGTCTGCTAAAATTCCAAATCATAAGGTGCATATATATTTCTGTAAATAAGACACCGCCAACACACGTGGATTATGTTTTTGGAAGACGAGAGGTAATACTTTTATGATTAGCAAAATATGACACAGTGTACAGTGATATTTCAAGGGTAGCTTTGAGAGGTTTAAAGAGACTCTGAAGATTTCGATTACTTCAACGATGTAATATTTTATTGTATCCTTTTATCCTTCAATCATCTTTTGTTTGTCTGTCTTCTAATTCTGCTGGTCAAGTATCATTTGACAATACACAAAATTTTCAAAAAAACCCTATGAGATCCCTTACTGACTTAATATTTTCCTTGTTTTAAAGAATTTTATTTGCATATTATATTACTTGAAGTGGCAAAAATACAAGGTTTCTTTTTCTGTTTTCTTGCAGCATTGAAACAAACTATAGCAAATCTCAGATTAGGGCTCTCCAGAAAAGAGAAATATTGAAATCCTCCTCCACCTCCTCTCTCTCCCCTTTCTGAAGCTGTTCCCAGCAGTTAAGCTCAACATTATTTGTGTGAAAAGTGCCTCAGAGTGTTCTTAGTCAACACCTAAAAATGGAAACCTGCAACAAACTCCCTCTTGCCATGAAGACATTAGCTAAGTCCATCAACAGATTCGCGAAAACAGAGGAAAAATGGAAAACGATTAAAAATATCAGTTTGTTTTGGCTTTTGAGAAAATCCTACACACAGCTCATATAATCTGATGATCGGTGGAAAAAGTTTCAGTTACCTGAATCTCTTGTACGAAAAAAGTTGTCATGCCCGAGTTCATGCGCATGCGCACTCCTCGTCGAGCTTGGCGGTTAGTGCGCCTGATTACTGAGTAAAAAGGTTGGCGGGTCGAGAACCGCTGTTGCTGTGACTAGGAAGCTGCTGCCATCCTCCAACCACACAAAAGGGTTTGAGCTTTAAACGAAGATATGAAAAGTGAATAAGAAAGGGTTGATTTCCAGCTGTCAAATACCTCCTCATCATATAGTAAACAATTTACCTCAGGCTATTAGGTTATGAGACCCATTATCTTTACCTCCATTATCATTACACCCATTACCTTTACCTTGTTAAGAAATAGAGGCACAAAAAATGCCAGTGGTGGAAAGCTCTGAGACTGACAGTCTTCTTTAGTGCTCTCCTGGAGATGGATAGGCTGGAAAAAAAACACTGAAACCCGAAATTTATATAACAAACAATTGTTAAATTTAACTTGCAAATCTGATTCAGGACAAATCAAAAAGCGAGAAACATTAGGTTGAAGTAGGTTACAAGACAGGAGAGACGGAGACAGCAATCATACTCACATACGCATGAAAACACATACACGCGCATGCGCACGAACGGACATTTTAAAAAGCGATTTTTGTCTACTCATTTATATTAAAAAAAATGAAAACACTCTAAGCATTCATGTCTACAGGATCTTGTGTTCTCTACTGACTACGAACACATGAGGAATAAACCGATGAAGACCTCAAAGATAAACTCGAGAAAGATGAAGCCTGTGGCGACAAAAAAAAAAGTTACGAAGATGGCGACAGCAGCTAGTACAGGAAAAAAATCTCTACATTAGAGAGCACCAGAGGGAGACAACTCCGGCTCTACATAATACCATTCTCCAGAAGTCAGATCGAAGATGTGACATCGATTTAGTTATCTTGAAATACTATTAGTCAGCGGATGGGCCATAATCCAGTGACCAAAATGAGGGCAGAGCAGAGGAGGGGCGTGGGGTGGGTGTTCCTGAGACAGATGCGTCTGTGGTATGCCTCCACCACCAGCTTCCTTCAGCACTTCCCTTACACGGAGACAGTTGTAGCAGAAATTAACAGGAAAAAAATAAAGAAATGTTGAACGCCACGTTATTTATCCTCTTTGCTTCAGAAGAAACCAAGTAAACATTCCCAGCTTTCTGCTTATTTGCTTGGGAGTCGAGGTCAAAAAGACACTCCTTCAGGAACTGATAGTTTTTTTTTTTCAAGAGATACTGAGAAAAAAATGATTAGAACGACTCCTTAAAAGATACTAATTCTTAAAAATTAACTAAATGATGAACTCAGAATGACTCACGAGTAAGAAAACTTTCAGCAGACAGACAAGATGAGGCCAGGCTTGGGCCAAGCTTGGGGATATCTTGTAATCTTGGTCTACCCAGTGCCAAGCTAAATTCAGCGTACCCAATGCACGCACATCGTTATCTGGTGATCGAAAGATTGGCAAATCCACTGTGGGACCAAGATTTGTGCTCATCCTTGTCTTCCAAAATTTAGCCAGTCTGGCTGACCATCGAGTCTTCACCCTCGCTAAAAATAGATGTGCTTGATTGCATAATTATTGGCTCTTTTTAACAAGGTTAGCTGTAAAGTAACTGATAAATATATTTTTATACTTTATGAATATCGCATTATCAAAAAGTACACACTTTTTTAAATAACTTAAAAATGCTTACTCCAGTTATGTGGCTCCAATCTATTTTTAGTTTATATATACCGCATTTGGATAATTATTTTTTCGTCTGCATATTTCTTCATCAGTTTCGAAGATTTAGATATTAAAATTCAGGTTTGTCAAGCAGTGTGGTAAATTTTAGTGACGATGAGGTATATATCTCTGCATTGCCAACTACAGAGGAATCAATCAAAAGAACTATTAGAACTCCAATATAATGTTTCCCCATGTACACAATATTAATGTTTCTTTTGTGATTCCAAATAAAATTATTGAGTGTTTATCGATCAACCACAAAAACACACGCATTAATGTTACAGTGATATATCGATTCCTGCTTTATTAATGCCACAAAATGTAAAACTGTCACTAATGTTTGATAGCGACATAAGAACAGCTTTCTGGCTTTTTCCAAAAAAATGTGTTACAGGAGACCCATGATCAAAACTCTTACATTTGTACACTCTCTTAATAAAAAATTTACATTTTCAAATAACCTGGTAAATTTTCTTTATGTAAACTGGATTGCTTTTACTGGAATTATGCATATTCCTAGACGAGTGAAAACTCTGTAGAAGGCTTGTTTAAAGCATATTTTAGAAATGAAATTAATAAAGAAGAAACTTACCTCCAACCTTCCGAATCACTGAGACATAAAGGATATAGTCAGTCCAAAACTTTATCGCCATTCAGAAATTTCTGGGCTTGCTGTCTATTCAAAAACCACAATACTAGGGCTTATAGTTAATCTCATTGTACTTGCATTTACGCACAAGAAAAGAGAGATATTTTCCTCATTGTTTGTCTATTTTATGTGGCTAATCAATCAAAGCCTCAAATAATTCAACGAACAAATGGAGGAGGACATGTATTTCTTCTTCTTTGTTCACTTTTTTGCTCTCTCGCAAAGCTCTTGCAAGCGCTCTCTCTCTCTCGTTGTCATTCTCCTAAATATTTGTCCCCTGTTTGTTTTTTTCATTCCATGGCCTCTTTCTTCTCACCATCATTTCTTGCTTTTTAGTGCCCCCTTCTTCTCTTGGGGCCCTTGTTTGTTTTCCTGTGCTGGTGGAATGCACCATAGCACACATGGGCCCCAGTAAATTACACTCTTTGTAAAAACAATATGGCCGAAAATGTCAGCTGCTTCATATCTGATACTTGTTAAGCCTCGAACCTTATTGTTTTGATCTGTTATGCTATTTTTATATCCATAAGCTTATCCTCCAATCCTATAATCATATTTTGCCCTTTTTAACTCCTTAAGCTCGTGTTCTCATATGCAAGTAATATTTTTACATCGCCAGAGGGCTCTTCCTTCAGCGAGTAGAATTAGCTCGGGATACTGTTTCCTGGAAATAAAAATAATTTTGTTGTTTTTTGGGGGTGCATTCCTTTATTAAGGATGTGTGTGTGTGTGCGTGTGCGACCGCGCATGCGTGCGTACTAAATCTCGATTATTTACATTTTTAATTGCTTTGTGATGATCATTGTAACATTAGGTCCTTCACGATATGTGTCTTAGCTGCTGGACAATGACAATGACAATGGCAATGACAATGACAATGACAAAGACAATGACAATGACGATGACCAACTTTATTTGTCCAAGTGGAAATTTGAACATGGGAAGGTGCTCTAGTCACAAAAGTAAAAGTTAGAAATAAAAATAGAAAAGAAGTTTTTACAAGGTGCAGCGTTAAAAGGACATGGATACAAAACAATGCAAGCTTTGTATTCAAGAAGACAAAACAAAACAAAAAAAAAAAAAAACCAACAACAAAAAACAAAAAACAAAACAAACAAACAAAAAAAAAAACAACAATTTTGAGGCAATTTGATGACAGTTCTGCATAGTGACCGACCACTTTAACTGTTGGGTCTGCACACCTCGAAGTTCGACAGAGAAGGGGATAAAGGACAAATCTTTTACCTCTAGAAAAGGTTAAACATACAGTGACTTATCTCAACCAATATCCAGGAAATTTAAACATACAGTGATTGATCCTTTAACATCTGGAAAGTTCCACGGGAAAGAACAAAGTGCGCCACAGCGACTCTGAAAATAAAATCCCGTTTCATGTACCGTTTGAACCGAAAAAAATGCGAGGGACGGGATAATACATCCTTCACGCTACCACGATCTCATTTCATCGCCGCAGCGTGAGAGAATCTATATCGCCGACTGCAAACAATGGCTATTATTCAACCACGTTTCCGCTCAGCTTGACCAACGATTTTTAGCCGTCGTGCATTATGGGAAATAGTAACGCCTAGTCCGACTTTCGCTTAGAGAGCGCGTCGTCAATGGGGGATAACCCCACCCGCTGCACTCGTATTAATAAAACAGAAAATTGTTGATGGGCGGTGTAAGCGTTTCCTTTGTGATGACCCGTATCCCCTTTTGGGACCGAGGCTACAATTTTCAGTTGTTGCCGTGAAATAGCGCAGGCCTCTTCATATCCTAAAGCAGTTCGAGAAAAACAAGTGTCCCCTGGCGATTGCAGCTATTTCGTCTACCGTTCATTATTGCTCCTCGTTGAGCCTGACCTCACTTCCGCCCGCTCAATTTCATGCGGTCAAGCACAAAGGCGCCAGGTTTCCGGTATTCTAAATGAACGAGCTGAGATTAAAATCGTAGCTCACTATATAACTCTCGTTTATTTGGTTTTTTCATTTTTGTCCGAGGCTGGGGCAAAGTACTGATTGATTCTTGAAAACTGTTTCTTTTCATGAAAGTAACGGTCTAGATAATAGGGTCGAGATAGATGATAGTTGTGGGATAAGCCTGTAAGAAAAGTAGGTTAGAATTGTTTGTTTGTGAAAGTACTAGACTGTAAACATCGTCCTCTGTTGGGGAAAGTGCAAAAAGGTTACGCTCCTACAAGGTAACTTGATAGTCTTGAGATCGACTCCCTATTTCTTTGACAAAATAAGGAAATGTTATCTTTGTATACATAAATCTGCTTGGCCGAGATATAAAATAACGGACACCAGATCTGAGAAATTTGTCTGTTTTGGGGAAACAATGGTGTCACCTGGTATCACCTTCCCTGGCTCTTAGTTGTAGATCACTGTAAGTGTTTCGGAAAAATAAAATAGTGGATAGTCTTTAGGACCGAAATGTCATGTAAATTTGAAAATTATGAAAAGATAAGTAGTTGGTATAAGCATTACAACTCTCCATAGAAGACTCATGAAAATGAACTTAAAAATATAATCCCATGTTTCAGCTAATATTGAAAGTCTTCGACTTCTTATTATCACCGTGCGATAATTAATATTTTCTATTTTTTTTTGTCGGCAGAACCGATTGAGTGAAGTTTCAAACCCTAAATTTTCATCAAACCGCCTGTCGGAGATGTGAGTAGACTACTTACCTACTGAGCGAAAACGTTTAACACTGTTTGAACATGGGAAAGGAAAAACTGAATTTGCACGTTTGGGAAAACTATTTCTTGGAAAAAGTAAACAACGCTATTAGCATCGAGTCTGAAAAAATTACAAAAATGGCGTAAAAACTCATTAACCTAATTGTAGATAGCAAACATAGCAAGATCAAAAGCAATCGCTTAGGGAAAAAAGGAGGGGGAACTATTTTTTAATTTCTAGTTTTTTTGAAATTCTCACCTTAAATATTTCTCGAATGCAAGAAAATAAGGATTACAACCGTATATTATCTATGACAATCTATAGCATGTTTCATAAGATATAATTTTAAAATAACTTCATCTCCTATAACATAGTTCAACATGAGGACCATGGATAAAGAATGTGTTCGAGAACTTTTTTTTTTCTTTTTCTTATCTGGTCAGTTAATATTAAGAATTGCAGACAGATGTTCAGCATTATTTATTTCCCCTTCTCTCTAACATACACGCGCGCACACAATAGCTGGAATTTTAATATTTGTATGAATGACCATAAATGATGATAGTACCTACTTGCAAACATAGCAATTATTTGTTTTATAGTTTTTTTAAAAGCTCAAAGCATGGAGCATTATAAAAATTATTCATATTTCTGTGCATACATTCTCTACATCTATACTAGAGTGACAACCTATACCATCTACAACACCTATAATATTATTTATGAGGTAATCTCCTTTTATCGACATCTATAAGCCCTTCTGTCGTAAAAAAACCCCAGCATTTCACTGTTTCTAAGATATCTGATTTTATTTTGCCACTATAAATATTCTCCCCCCGGGTATTAATTCCACTAACTCTAGATCTCCTTTCTCGATGTTTATCCCATTTAAACAATTCTGGTCCTTGGGTTATGGCCGACAAAGCCTCAAATTTTTTGAACCTGAATCTGAACGACTGAATTTCCATCTCCTACCCTGACATCAAAGAAGCTCAGAGTTCTTCTGATGTAATTGCAGCTGAGAGATTCCCTGCTTAAATTTTCTGTTTTCGCCACGATTTCTGCTTCTCTTAGCTTTTGCACCTAGTAGGCTACAAGGCCTTCCTTACATCCTATTTGTTTACCCAGGTGTTAGAGGCTGGCCAGAGATTTATCGACTCGTTCTTTACCTGACTGATGGGGCGTGTACTGAAGGAAATGGCGCATTTCCAAACTTCACGCCTGGTGCCAGCCCCAGTACACAAGCCGCCGACCTAATGACCCACCACCGAGCTAGAAAAATGAGAAAAGCTCGGCACTGAGTTCCTGGTGTACAATGATGCGGCTGCTGCATGCTGGGAAGGTGTCCAGGATGCCTCCTCATGCGTAGTCACTGATTAGACCTGACTGTCAATGCACTATCCTGTCCATCTGGTGCTGGTAAGACGGTCACCTTCATTTCCTCTGTCTGGTTAAGTCCAAGTTCCACCCGCTTAATTAAAACGTTTGCACCCATGCTAAGAGAGAAAGAGGGTTTTCTATTTTTTTTTCTTCTCGCGTCCCTCTCTCTTTCTATTTCTTTCTTTTCGAACTCGAGCAATGCTGCTTTTTCGTAGTTTCTAGACAGGATGAATATCAAAAAAACAAAATAACTTATATATGCCCGTTAAAATACTTAATTAATAGAGGAATATACGACAAAATATTGAGGCTAGTAGAAAAATTTTTTAATATTTTGTATTGAATGTAAAGAAAACGCCAAGCACTGGAGTTTGTTTACATGTGGATTTCGCAAAAAAAAAGACCGAGTGGAATATCTTTCTCTTTCTATATATATATATGCTTTTGAGGGCGTGCTAACAATCTAACAGTGGGGTATTAATGATTTTTCTATTATAAAGGGCAGGCAAATGTTATTTTCGCCAAACCTTGGAAGGCAAGAGACAGCTAGGTCATGTAAACACGATTATACAGGCAAACGTATGCTTGTCGGTGACAAACAAACACGCCAGCACGTGCGCACACAGACACACTTACAAGCACACATACAGACAGACAGACACACCACACGCACACACAAAGTTGAGTACTGTTTACTTGTACACACATGCTTATAAAGCATACACGTGCTTGCAAGCTGCCTTCTAGTATCGCACAAACAGATTGAATCCCAAATTACAAAATACAGAAGGTGGCAGAAGCCCAGCCTCTCTAGCCAGAGACCAGAAGCTTGCACGTACCGTTAATGACATTTGCCTTTAATCTACCAAAGGGGGCTAAGCACACAGTTTGGCCGACATTTCGCAATCACGATCCCAGAATACACTCACCGGAAGTGCTTAATGAACACAGCAAGCAATTGCAACGAAGGGATCCCATTTTAAAAGCACGATGTGATAAATGCAATTGCCGTGATAGGTTGTTTTTTTGTTTTTTTTTTGTCAAGCTTCCGTTTGAATTGCTATAAAATGTAAACAAGTTAAATCTCATAAAAAGCTTCCAAATTATAAACGTTTCGTTTATTTATTAAATGTTCAGCAGACACTTCATGCAGTGATTTCATCTTGTTTAACAAAATATTTTAGATGTCCAGGTCTTGAACTCATAAAACCATTCTTGACCGGTGACATTTTAAAATATTACATACTTTCATCAAACATATAGAATATATCTTTATTATGAGAACTAAAATTATCATAGTCTTTCAGAACAGTCTGATATAAAATAGTACAAAACATCACACTGGTACAAGTTGGACATTGACAAATATTCTCAACATCACCTCGCCTTTAAATAAACTCGTTGACTGAGACTGAGGAGGAAATAAAGAATCCATTTGTCAGTGTTCCTGGGGGCGAATATATTCCTACAGCTAGAGGTGAACAAAATATTACACTCTCCACAGGAGGCTGCCCATCTGCAAGTTTTATTGAAATATAATATTTTTGTTGCGCAGATGTCATGCTGCGTGGTATGGTTGCTAATTCGACTTTTTTTTCGCTTTTTCTCGCAAGACACCATTTGCAGATACTACATCTTCTTTATATTCCACTAACATTTAGCAACCTGAAATATATTGTATAGACCACTGGCATAAAAGAGAAAAATAACATGAAATATTAGCAATAAACCCTCCATTTGTAGAGATATTCATTATACTCTACCTGTTGTGGGGACATTAAAGGGCATTTTACTCAAAGTTAAAATTATCTATATGTATCGAGTTTCTTGCTTTTCGCTGTCAATATGAGTAAATCGTTATTTCATTTCATATATATGATTTTTTTAATGTGTTAAAATAAATAAATGCTTAAAAACTGTCATCAACATATTTTTTTTAAAAACGATTTAAAAATTAGCTAAGATATTAAAAATCTGTGGACACTAGTCAGTATATCGCCACTGGTTTTCTCGTCTCTCTCTAACACACACACGCACGCACGCACGCACGAGGCGGCCATGCTAAGTGCACGCGCCGTGTAACTGATGCCGGTTTGCCCCCAGTGTACGTCACGGGGGAAACATCAAAACGTCGTTTGTTTCTGTCGCGCAGCCGACGCATGGAGACAAGTTTCACATCAGCGGCATCTGAAGCGAATCCACACAAGTCGTGGTGAGTCTGATTAACGGCTGACCCGCAGCGCTCCCTCTCGGCCAACGCCGACTTTCCAGACCGTGGATACGAACAGAACCCGTCGATACGCGTGCACAACCTTCTTCCGTGTTGGTCAAGACAGCAGTGGGGGGTATCCCCTCCCTTTACCCTCCCCCACAACGCCAGAGAGCCCGCCAGACGTCCATCTGACCCCTTGACGGCCATGTCACTCGTACCGAAATGAATACTGCGGCGAAGTATAACCCGCGCTGCCATCTTCCCGTGGATGGTATTCTATGCCTGAGTGCTTTAACACCCCCGCTCCCTTTTATTTTCTCTTCTCTGTCTTCTCAGAACATTATTTTAACATTATTATCCACGCTTTCCCATTATTTTCACTTCTGAGATCTGCACTTTCCACATTATCTTGTCCGTATTAGGTTCGCATCCCGGACCTACCTCGCGCAATTTTTAGCGTCTCAGGTCCATGGTTTCCAATTATTTTCACTTTTCGGAAATGTTCTTCTCAGGGATTTTTACGTTTCACAAAACCTTGATACATGGACCTCGGGATTTTTCAACGTCTGATTATTATAGAATCTTACAATGACAAAGCCAAAGTAATCTTTATTTCGAGGGCTCACCGAGAGAAAACATAATCGCAGCCAGGAATAGAAGGCAACATATTTAGAGTAAATAAAAACACACAATAAAATGGTCAAGGTCGCCATAGCACACTCTTGACTGACTGACTCACACAAGAAATAAAGACAGACAAAATGACTCACTCACATGACAAATAAAGACAGACAAAATCAGACTTTGCCATAGTTCTTGATTTAAATTGCGCACAGTGTCTCATATCTCCAGATTTTTTTTAAATTGCTGCAAACAAAGTTATTTAGGAGAGCAATGCTCCTTTCAAACATAAAACTTGATCTGATAAACAAATTTAAAGATAAAAATAAACCTTGACTAATGGATTTCTCAGTTTTTTAAAATTGCTTTTGTGATTTGGGACTTACACTGCGGTTATGTTCTTTCCCTCATTACCCAAACCACGCAGCATGCCATTCTTACGGAAAGACAGTAGTTATTTTTGTGTTTATAAACCCATAAAAATAAAACTCATCTTTCCAAATATCAACATTTCTTGAGCTTTACAGCCGCGGTAATGCATCAATGCTGTAAGAAAAGTTTCAAAGTGCTAGACAAGTAGCACACACATCCCATCTTCTTAACAAAAGTCCAATGAGGCAGTGCAAAAACCAATGTTTTCTTATTTTTTTAAAAACTGATTTTAAAGTCACATGATTTCTTGCAAAGTGCTTTCAATTTAGCTTTATTAGACTTTATCAACTCCTGTCTCTACTAGAAGAAATAAAAACATTGTTTTCAGAAGTCTGCGTCTTGTCGGAAGCCAGAGAAGTATTATGAGAACTGACTAGAAATGAAGGAGTGCAAGAAATCTTCACTGAACAGCAGAAAAATTTTTCAGAAGTCCTTCATTTACCTGTCATTGCAGAAACATTGTAAAATGAGTTCAAAGGTTATTTTTCTTATGAAAGCTGTCATAGGAGACAGACGACAAAATGGCGTCTACTATGGAGGGTTTTGTTAAGGTTTTCGTGGTAAGGTATAAAGATATACCAGAATATCGAACTTCATTAACCCATTCAACCTATCCACCATCCCAATGACTAAATGTTTATACTTCTATTTTTTTCTTCTGTCAAGTAACTTGTCAGCATTTCCAACCTTCTCGTAACTTGTTCTTCATATCTTTGATTGAAAATCGTTTCTTACTAAAACCTGAATGAGAAAAATGCTTTGCACTTGTAATAAGGTGGGTTCTTGCTTTTGGTTGTCTATCCACGAGAATAGCAGCACCTGAACGAATGAAGCTCATCAGATCGCTATATTAACACGAAAATGTTTCAAACTTTACCACAAAGTACATAAACAAGTTTCTGCTTGCATTCAAAGAAGGTTAACTTGTTTGATATCTTCACGAATGGATTTGTATATAATAGAGATGAGGAGGTTTATAGCAAAGTCAAAAAGATGGGGAAAGGTGGCCAGAAGCGAATGAAAAAAATGAAATATTAATATTGTTTCCATTTCGTAGGCTTCATTAAAGATAGCAATTGCGCTGAAAACAAAATAAAACAAACAAAAAAACAACAACAAAATAAATACAAAAATAGGATTTATAGAAAAGATTCTTTTGTAAAACAAAATTGGTACTGAGATACTGATTGAAGATTTATTTAGAGTGAACTGGAGTGCTCGGACTTTAAAACTCTTTTTTTGCTTCAGCAGAGCACTTTGTATGCTCCCTTCAATCTCCAGGAAGTCCTTTTTTTGCAATTTCCGAAGCGTTGACCGTTCAGCACCGAGGCCGTCTGTGTGGCAGGACACGTAGTGACCCCCCCCCCCTTCCACGCCAACGCATTTAAAGAAACTAGCAGAAAAGTTGTGAACATCCCCCCCCCCACACACACACTCTAGGACCCCCCCACACACACACACACACAAACACACACCCACACACATGGACCCACACACACACACACTCACCAACACACACACATGGGACTACGACCCCAAACGACCGACAAAATGGCGTCCTGACAAATCTGGCGCAGAATTTTCTTTGATCTCCTGACGGTTGCCAGGACAAGGAAATTTACCCTAGGGAAATATTTCCCTGGTTTGGTCTCAAATATTATTCGGAACAAAATAAATAATCTTTTATCTACTTCTCATCGTATTTGTCTGTATGTCAATCCGTAGTCTCCACTGTGGATATACAAGGCACAGGGAGATGGATGAAAGCCGAAAGGTGGAGTGGATGAAATATTGGATGGATTAAGAGATGGATGAAGGAACGATGAAATGTCAGGGAGGCGAATATTACTCAGGCATTTATTTGTCAGGAATAGTATTGGCTGAAAATCCTTGTTTGTATACGAAGTCGATGGAAGCTACCCGCTGCTTGCCATCCGGTTCTGGATCCGAGGGACCACGGCAGACGACTAAATCCTTTAAGAGCTGGCCCCTGATACAAATCCGTCGGATTAGAACCGATTGGACATCGCTGGTCAAGGGCTCTGATGCTGCGATCTTGCTTGTCACGACTAATGGTGTCAGTTCAAAGAACACAGTAATAAAGTCATCGATGGGAACTTGAAGACTCGCAGACAAAGGAAAGCAAGAACCGTAGAAGGTGAGCTGAGAAACAATCTTTTGCTACGCAAGTTTTTTTGGGATGTCGTTAGTGTTTTAGTTACAATTGTCTTCCCAGTTTGCATAAATTTATTCTTGAATAATTTTTTTATTGAAGAACACTGGCTGGATGGCATTTCTCTGAAGTCTTGGCACAAAAGCATGAATGCACTGAGCTCCGTGATTTGAAGAGAGACAGAGAAGGAGAAAGAGAAGAAGACAAAGCCTCACCCAACAGCTGCAAGAAAATAAAGAATTTGATACGATAAAATATCTTGTTATAGGATCCCCCGCGAGAATTACCAGAGAATTAATTCAAAACAGCAAAATTATGTGCGGGTATGTGTGTCTGAATGTGTGTCCGTGTATGCGCGCTCGTCGCTGAGTGCTTAGTGACAAGATAGTAGTCTTTAAGCTGTTTATATGTTAAATATATTGAAAGAGATAGCTACTTTCGTCTAGAGCATTTTCAGCTTAACTTGATATGTGAGCGAAAATTGGAGTCTCTCCGAGTCCCTCAACTAAATCCCCACCTCTGAACGACTTCACGGGAGCCGTACGACTCGGCCACCCGATGTCTCGCCGCGACTTCCAGGGTTCGCCGTCTGATTGAATTAATCGAACCTCTCACTGATTTCATTCGTATCGAGATCAACAGCTCTCTGCAAGTCTTCGAGGCTCGGTTACGCCCTGGCACTATTTCCAGCCTCCAAATATTGCCTCTTGTGTTATCTGCTCTTGGAGAGACGACCGCTGATCAGGTTATCTCCTCATGGTCCTGCATGCGCCTTAAGATGTTTCTTTCTGGGTCGTAATGTGAAGACAGAAGCCTTCAGCACGATTTGCTTGAACTGTCTGACGGTGGCTCAAATACTATTAGCACTGCGGTCTTTGATGGCCTAATCTTATGTGACTGTGCTGGGAGGACGTGCAATGTCTGTTCTCGACTCATGAAGAACTGGTTCGCAAGGCAAACTTCTGCTATCTGAAGAAGATATGCGTGTCAGATATTTTTCTTTGTACTCTGATCACGAACGATTCGTTTCTGTATTGGTTGGTTGATTGGTTTGGAGGGAAAGTGCTTAACTTAGAGGAGATTTTGCGGTAAAAGGAAAAGGAAAGGGAGGAAACCACATAGCCAGTCCTGTGTCACACACGGAGCGTGTCCTCGTGACGAGGTCTGAACCAATGGTTCCAGTATCAGTGGTGACAAGTATTTTAACCACTACATTACCGAGTGCACCATGTCAGTGGTGTCGGAACCTGAACAATAAACTCGAAAAAATTACAAAACTAACTTTATGAAGATGCATATTCCCCGGAACTACTAAAAACGAAAGGGTTAAAGAATAAAAAACAAGAGAGAAAGTGAGAAGACGAAAAATAGACTTTAATATTGTAGAGCTATACAGTAATTCAGTTACAACAGGTGGTCATTTACAATCACATATCTTTCACCAAGACCTTACGTATCAGAATAGCAATAGTCTCTGTCTCTCACTCTCTCTTTGTGTGTGTGTGAATTCAGGAACTTCCACATGCAGGAAAAGAACAGATGCAAACGAGCAAAGCATGGTCAATTTTTGGAGCAGTCTGGCACCACGAGCACACCCCAATCTCCAGCTTAAAGGACTAGTGGGGTACAAATATTTTCTGTGATGACAGGGTAAAGCTAAATACAATATGCTAGTTCCCCATACCCGGATGAAGTACCTCAACTCTTCGTTCTTGCGGCTCCACCCTACACAGGTCACAACACAAAGGTCAGAATTGAATAAGTTTAGGTCATAAAAATATCGCACCCGAATAGCCCTTTAAGAACCCCACTCTGGACAAAAATAAAAATAAGAAGTATGAAAGAAAAGGATTTAGAAGATCGCAGTCCACGTGCGTCATTTCTAACCCAGTTTCTTGTAGTCTGGCTCTGAAGTTTTTCGCGCGTGAAGGAGGCCCTGTCTGAACAGAACTGAAAGATAGGTGCTTGCGCCTTCCGTCTGTCTTCATTATATTCAGCCAAGAGTTCTTCCTTCCAGCCTTTAGTTGGCTCCATAATAATCACGGACAATCCCTCACAGAATGGCGACAAAAGAGTTCGGACTACGAGTGCGCTGTCTTCCGGAGACGCATTCATTAGTCACCTCCACGTTGTATGCAAGGCGTCCCAAGTTGCACCTTGTTAAAAAAAAATTGTCCTCCAACTAAAGTTATTTTTTCACATCAGACATGTGACCATGACATTTTTCTCAAAGTTTGTTCTTTTGTCGGTAAAGATTTGTGGTCTCATTTGTCTAATTTTAATTCCTAGGAATACTTCTGGTGACAAAAGCTATTGCTGGATGGACAGATGTTCTGATATTGACAAAAGTATTCAGGATTTTCGTGCATAGTAGTCTTGGTGTCTTAAAGATATTTATAACTTTACATTAGTGGCCAAAATGTTCACTTCAACGGAAAGAAGAAAATATTCTGTTAGCTATGGCGTCAGAAGGACAAATATAAAAGGACATGCATTTCTTTGTGGAAACTAATTTTTCTTTCTTCTCCAACACTTTTTTCACGAACAACATATAAATTCACATAAATCAACAAATATATTATTATAGGATTTAGGAATACCGAAGATATAAGAAAAAATATAAAGAAATTATGTAATAAAGTTCTGTTAAACTAAAACAGAAATAAGCACAACTTTTTCTAATTGCTTTAATTTCTTTGAGAAAAAGTTTCTTCTAGTAAAAAATCAGACGTGCGGAGCAGGCTTTGAATGAGGTGAATGTTCTTAGGGACCTCAGATTTTCACCGTTTTAACAGATGGAACCAGCAGCGAAAATAGATTGAATGAAGCAGATGCAAAAAAGCCACATGGAAGATTAACAACCGGGCTTGAGAGCTAAGAGACTGTAAAAACAAACGAAAAAACTTTGTTCTCGACGAATTTTATCAATAAGCCGTCATTTCAGGTCGTTCCTAAACTCTTATTAAGAAAAAAAAAAAGCTTCAAGCAAATCTGACTAATCGGCTTTAGTGGAAGCCAAATGTCCAGCAGATTCACTGACTCCATTTCAGTTTTAGCAACAATTTTTGTCTTTAAAAAAAGTCGGTGCCTGCCTTAATTTATGAATGTGCTTTTCATTCTTTAAAGTCAAGATGAAGCATGTAGGACTTCCAAACACCAGAAATTAAGGTTTGATGAAGTCTGTTCCTGGAATGCGTTCTCTACACATTTATCTTCTTGTCACTTCAGGAAGAGATATGGAGGTCAAGATTGAACCTGAGCATCATTCACAAAAATCGGTTAATGTACTCACACAGTATCTGCCACATACGATGGACATTCAGGTTGTGGCAGAGAAGACTGAAAGCTTGACACAAAGACTTAGTTGAATATAGTTCATCTCCTTTGGGGATGAGGACAGATTGAACTCCACAGAGCGGCTTGGTTGAAGGTGGGAACCACACATTTCAACTTTCTTCACTTTCCTTGTCCTGACCATTTCTCTCCTTCTTTTCTCCTTTCTCAATCTGCTTCTAAACTGCAGTTAAGCAAGATATCTTTTACATCGTTCAGCTCGATATGTTTTACGAAGAAAAAGCTCTACTGTCCATTCACAATCACACCCTTGTTTTAATTATTATCATTACTACTTTCGTTCTCATGTTGCGGTACACAAGTCCTCCTCACTATGGAGCTTGTGTCCGAACCTTTAGACTCTTGTTTCAAGATACATTCATACCTCCGACAAATAAAGCATAGTGCAAAGAGGAACGAAGAGAAAGGAGTAAAAGAAAGGGAGAGAGGGAAAAAGCGAGAGAAAGAAAGAGACTTTGAGAAAAATACGGGTCTTTGATCCCACAGCTAAATGGGTTGAGAAAGAAAAATATCGTCTGAAACTCACACATTTCTGTGATTTAATTTGTTTCTTTGTGATCAAGTGATCTCAAACTACAAGAACTTTCTAAAGCCACCAGTCTTATCACTTGTCATACAAGCCAGCAAGAAGCATTGACAGACCGACGCCTACATCCTCATTTCTCAATTCAATTAAAACTTAAGCTGTTCAAGAAAACAAAAATCGTGCAGCGTTGGCAGTTCACAAAAAACCCCCAGAAATAAATGAGCAGGGTTTCCTAAATACTAAGAAATCATCGTTTTAGAAGTACCAGTCTGGTACTTATCATTTTCAGAACAAGACAGGCTTATCCACTTGCTTCAGACCAAGGGAATAACAATTTTCCGGATTAATACACAAAGAGGTGCTCGGAAATGTATCAATCTTTAATACCAGAGATAATTAATGATGTGCAAAATACTACAACCTGTCTCGAATGTTTGAAAAGAAAAGTGTGAATGAATGTAGGGCCGCCGTTGCAATGTGGTAAGCATGGCGTGAAACGAGGGACCGGAAGGAGAGCTCACGAAGAGCATCCCCGCAAATATAACTGACAGTATTTTGCTTTCCAGAGATCAATGTCCCTTGGCGTGCAGAGTGGAGGATTGAAAGGCCGATGTCACTGTTTGTCAAACCTAATTATCGCATTAAAACGACACTGAAACGCTGCCTGTGGCCGCTTTCCGCCCTGTCGAGCGGCCATGGCCGGTCGCGTGCTTACGGGTCACGTGTGCGCGTTGCATTCTGGGATGGCTCAACGTGCGTTTGAATCGGATTTCTATTAATGTGTATGCTGATCAATGAGAGAAAAATGATAAAAATTAGGTTGTGTAGCGCTGGTGATGTAATTTGAAGTAAATGAAGAAAAATGACTGTGAGAGAGAGAGAGGAAGACAGAGAGGGAGAGACAGAGAGAAATCATGGCATGGTAAAGCAACACTGATTGAGAATAGCCAAGTATAAGAACAAATAAAATGAGATCATCATTTTTTTCTTATAATTTCTGTTGCATTAATATGAGTTATCTTCATTGTTGTTGTTTTTCTTCGATCTTAGTGCAAAATGAATAAACTGTCTTCCAGGGCAAACTCGTGGTTGATGAAGACACCGATGCAGCAAAACTGTCTTCACTGTCTTGCCAACCCTGCTTCAGTCTTGAGGGTAAGCTGCAGACAGCCTCACTTGGTTTGAAGAGTTCAGGCAGAAACCAAAAGAGCAGCTGATTCTCTTTTGCCATTAGCCGACTAACCTAACCGTGGGATGAAAGCTTACAATGAACGACCATCTAGATGACCGACTGACGAAAACTTCCTGTTGGTCTTAGCAAAAGCTGCTTCCATTGCTTCTAAGATCCATTCTTCTTGACTAGCACAAAGAAAGGTATCCGGTGATTACAAAGCAATGTGTGTGTCTCAGCTTTTGCTGTCGAAGATAGTAAAACCTACATCATGGTTATTGCTGATGAAAGCAATCGTTGTTTTGATTCTGTAAGCAGAAAGCAATTGCTATCCCATTAGTCGATCTACTTTTTTTTAAGAAACAGTGCTAATTGGTTTTTGTCCTTTTTATTTTTTAGTCACAATCTGTCTTTAAGAATGCTTTCTGAAAAAAAGAAGACGTCTGTGGATTTCTTTGTGGGATACAAACAGCCAGCTGTCATACATTTGCTTGATGTGACACGAAACAGGGAGAGATGAAAAAAGAGAAAGCATAGTAGGCTTTAATTAAAAAGGAACAAATAGCTGACACTTTAGCTTCCATCAATTCAGCTAGCAAAATCTTAAGCAAACTTAACAGAAAAGCGAAAACATTTTTTGAGTGTAGAGAATATTCAGAAATGCAGCTGAATCACCAACAAAGACACACACTTCTCCACGAGATGATGAAGCAAATAGCGCGAGCTAATTCTGGCAGATGACCTTAGAAATCAGATAAAGAATTGTGAATCTGCGATCACATGCAAGTTAAAAAAAACACAAAAACAATGTTCGCTCTGTGTTTTCTCCAAATGAACCGAACCTTCGCTCCTAATTTGGATTAGTTCATGCAAAATCCAAGCCTGGTGAGCAATCGACTTCCAGCAATCAATGCCTTTGCCTTTTACGACCGTTTCTTGGGCAGCAACCTGGGTTCTCTTTCTTAATTTTAAAAGATTTAAACCCCGTGAATGAAGGCTCGGTTGACCACACCTTTGTCCCTTTTCTTTCTTTTTCCCTCACACCCAATATGCTTTCTTTCCCCTTTTCATCCGAAAAAAAACAAAGCACAGCAGTAAAAGCTTGTTAACAACTTTTATTCATCGTGGTAATCATTATTTTAACAAAAAGGTCAAGGTTGTCCAGCTACCTTTTGGTCTTTGGGGAATGAGGTATAAGAGACCTCAACTGTCAATGAACCAGTTAATTGTGAGAGGCAGTAGCAGTCTCTTCTCCTTCTTTAACCAACAAATTTTAAAAGGTTAGGTACACACTTTACAACTGGGTGAAAGGGGAGGGGTAGGAGGAGTGTGCCGCCTTTGCTGATGCTCTGACCATTCGGCTATCACCATTCTTCTTCTTATTCTTCTCTTATTATTAGAGCTCATTCATCACCGACACCGAGAACATGATAAAAGAATCAAATATCGCAAATACCTCAACATTAATACCATTTAGAAGATAAGAACGACAGACACGTAAATGCAGAGTGGACTTCTGTCTCGACCCTGCCCTCTGACCTTATTTTGCAGCAGTGGAAAAATTTCCCACACTGCTTCCACGGATAATGAGTCTATTGATTGTTGTCCCTTTGACCTGGTTTGGACACACACTAATCTTAAAACAAGAACTTCCATCTGCTGCGGTGTCAAGTCGATTATACACAGTTTTTATCCCCTCTTGGTGGCGAGAATGTCGCGAGATTGCGGCAGTCAGTGCTCACGTGATCCCCTTCCTCCTCCATCCTCCCCTAGCTCAACATCTTGTTCGTCGGTGTCGTGGGAACATTGAAAAACCACAACAGGCAGCGGTGCGGAAACAGCGCAAATCGGTTGGACAGGGTTGCTTCTAGGGTGCGAAGATGTCCAGTATGAAATAATTGTCCCGAGGTTTAACCATCCCACACCGAGCCGCCCGGCCAACTTCATCCAGGGGAGCGAGATGGGGATTTTGCTGGCGGCCACCCCACTGCCGATAGAATGGAGAAAATAGCCGTGAAGGAATAAAATCAAAGTCCCCTCAGGCCTTGCTTATGGCTGATGGAATGGCAGCTCGAACGATGGCCAAAGAATCGGAAGGAAAAAAAACACCGTGTTTACTTTTCGTGTTGGTCACGGTAATATTTCTGGTTTGGCTTTATAAAGATTTTTTTGCTTTAAAAATATTCTTTTAAAATGTGTCGATGTAAAAAAAATTTTTTAGAAAAAAATTCTGAATTTATTTTGGACCATTGATGACAATCGTGGTTACGATGCATGGAAAATTCCATTCATGAAAATGTTAACTTTTAGAAATTGACCTTTCAGAAAATAAACTTGTCTCTAATTCCTGTTGAAGCTTGACTATCTAACCTTTCTAATTCTTCAAGGAGTTCTTTTACAGTTTTTTTCAGCCACAGGCGCTAAGAAGGGCTGATGGGGATATGATGATCTCACCTGTCATTCCAGAAAGATTAGGAAAGAAGAAGAGAAAGAAACAACAGAATGTGCTTGCCTGTGTAAGCGCGCGTGGGTGTGTTTAAAAGTGTGAATGAATGAGAGAAAGAGAGAATGAAAGATGGAGAGACAAGCCACGACCTGAAAATACTTTACAATCGATTCTGCTTTCAAATACTTACCCCAAAACGCGCAGTTCCCCGTGTAAAACTCCATTAATAGTCAACACGGTCCTCCCCTCCACCCCATCCCAACCCCCCATCAGACGCAAGCATCAACCACAACCCAGGCGTTGGAGATTTTGTTGCAGATGCCACGTCACCTAAGACGAAGTCCGAAACAGAAGATAGGAAAGCTGTTAGGCTGCGTGGAGATGTCTGAAGCAGGCGGTCAGATGGTGGAGGCATGTCAACTCGATTGGAGCCTCGCCAGGACCGTCCTCCAAATAACTGGACAAGACCGACCAAGTGTAAGATGGCGAACGGGAAGACAAACAGACCAGAAAAAACATCCTTGACATTTGGCGGGTGCCCAGAAGGCTTTCAGGAACCTGAGGGTTGGTCAAGTAGTCAGTGAAGAGTTCATTCTGTGGGTCGGCTGGTGAGAAGGAAAATGTCCTGTAAACAAAGAATATGCTTGACCGTAAACTGAAAATATAAATAAATAAGTGTAATAATATAATATCACTCAAATTGTCTGTCAATGTACGCGACTAAGAGAAAACTTCAAGAATATGGTTGCTGTAACTGTCGACTTTTTTTTAACTTGAATCACAGAAAATCGTTGGCAGAGGCAGTCAGACGCAACTATATTCCAGACACAATAAAAATTTGCCAGCTATCTGATAGGGATGACACCACGTGTTAATAATTTATCAGACACATTCAGTGGCAGGGTATCGAGCAAATATAGCATTTAAAATAAAAGTTTGTTGCCAAACTTGTATTAGTAAAAAAATGCAATATTTTCTGTAAAATAATTGTCATGTCGTTGACCCTGTTGAGACAAGCCTTACATGATAAAACCATATGATGCTCATATTGAAGGCGATTGACCTGGTCATTGAAAAAGTTGCATATATTTGCAACTTATATGTAAATAAAGGAGAGTTTTTTATTTAGTGGGTGTGGGAAATATAGAGGTGCTCTTAATAGACCCAAATTTACGGTAGGTCTGTTTTAAAGGTAAAAGTCTGTCCTCTTTTTTTTTTTTTAGTTTTAGAATGTTGAAAAAATGGTGATGTTGGCACGGCTATAAATGAATAAGAATTCAAAGTTATTTTATGGAGTTATTTAGTAAAGTGTGGAAGTGGGCAATCTGTTAGAATAATACAGTTTTATAGTTTTCTGTGGGTCATCTTCACAGCAATTGCTTTACAGCTAGTGCAGTACAGTATTATAAATATGGCTCTCAGGACATCAAATCCTTTTCTTAGCAAAATTCCCATTGTATATCCGTTACACAGAGGACAGCGAACATAATTCGTGGGTGACGGATTTCATGACCTTTTCATCTTGATGACCTATGATGACAACCAATAAAAAAACACACTTTCGATATTTACTCAAAATGTTCTTCCTAGTCGCCATACTTCGACAATCAGAATCATCCTCTAACTCCAGCTTTTTCTACAAACTGCAAAGTCACAGTGATTCATGAGGAGTTTGTGTACGGTTTCTAGAGCAGCACGGTTAAAATTTTATTTTTAAGAATTCTTCACTGGCTGTAATTTGACTTTGGTGAAACGAGTCTCGTCTTTCCTGGAGAGAAAAGCTCATTTTATTGATAAAGCTCCCTTTGTCGTGCCACGATCTTCGCCAGACCAAAAAACTGATGGTTTGACTAGCGGCCTTTCCACATTTATGGATCTCTCCACACAAAGTATGTGTGTCTTCATGTAGGTGGGGTGTGGGTGGGCTGTGGGTGGGCCTTTGTGTCTTTTTCCCTGTTGCGTCACGTCGGCCCACATGACATCGTGTGTCGGCCCTCAGTTATCTGCAACCCTTGCCTTTCTGTCATCTCTGAATGACAATCATCGCATCAGATAATAATAACAAAGTGCTACGCTTTTAATGCACTTTGGCAGTCCGGTGGTACATCGGTTAGACCCTGTTACGAAAACAGTGAGGATTGGCTGTCCTAGGTTCAGAACCCGTCTCAGGCACGCTGTTTTTTTTTTCTCTGCAGGTGGCATGGCTCACAGAGGCAGAAAAAGCTTTGCAGAAATTAAACCAGACAAGAAGCTGGGTACAGTGCAAAGGGTGGACTGACTGACCCAATTTTCACCTGGCCCGATCTAGTTCAGTGTCGTTAAGTGCGAGAACTGTCTTAGATGACATGTTTATTTAAAAACGAATAATACGAGACAGCAAAAACGCAAAGAAATTTGATTAACTGAGATCTTACATGTTTTTTATGCTTGCCACACTTTTGTCTGCGAGGCAAGAAATTCGAACTCCTAGCAGCTTGGCGCAAATATTTGCATTTATAAACTCGTAGGGTAGGAGGTTCAATGAAACGCCCACATGCCTGTGATACAAACACTCTATTTTTCTCTGTCCCTGCCCCACACACAATTACTCACATAAACAAACCAACAACAAAAATACACACAGGGATGGAGTAGTTCCACAGGTAAGCAGACTGTCAGAAGGGCAAGGTCAACTCAATACTATCAACCATATACTAGAGAAATAAAACTCTCCAGGATCCTGGCATCGAACTATAATTAGCAGGTGCGGCACACTAGAATCATTACATACAGTTTGCCTTCTTGATCGCTTTATATTTAGACAAATAACATCTCCTCCTCTGTCAGGTTTCCAACCGAACATTGCTTTGGAGAGTTAACCGAGGGGGAGTGGGATGAAGGTTAGCAGCAGAACACGTCACAACTACTTGTCACGACATGATGGTTTAAAATAAGCGAGAAGGACTACAAAAAATGCTTCTTTCGATCGCTGGTTTAATTGTATTATTTTCGCAATCAGTGGGGCATAAAAATAGTAGGTTAATTTTAAACAGGCGGCAGTTGCACTTGTTTTTTCTCTTTAAAAAAAAAACAGACCACAGGTTTCCTTAATTTATCGACAGTTTAAATATTTGATGGAAGCTAAAGTTATCAAGGTAGAAGTATGTCTTGGGGCCAAATTTATAAAGATATGTTAAGGCCTACATTCATCAAAGGTGGTGGTGGTGGTGGTTGGGGGATTGGTAGCCGCTGGGAAACTTAGGGCGTTGGAAGGTAGGGAATGTGCAGAGTGGGGAGGTATGAAATTTTGGGCTACAACGACTGGAAACTGAATCATGCACGTCGTAGAAGAAGGGAATGAGAGAGGGAGTCAGGCAAGCAGGAGACTTTAAGATGGCGACTAGATGCCAGTCACGTTGCAAGTAAATGCCAAGAACATCTTAACTCGTCTTGTCACAGCATGGACAGCAGATTCAATACTTCGTGTCTGCCTTGTACACACAATCGCCATCGACTTGCTCACTGTAATGCATTGTCACTCACCCCGTCTTGCGTCTTCACCAAAACTGTCCCTGAGAGCCACGGGCCAATTTTCGATGAACACCTCTTTACAGGCAATAAGTGACGTCACAGTTTGCAGGTGGATGTTAGAAAAGCGAGAACAAGCAATGCACATGAAATCATTTCAGAAGTTTTCTATTCCTTGAAACTGGAAATTACTAACTGTGAAGATTAGTTTTTTTGTACAACGTAACCATGTTCCAGAAACAAACCATTGATCCATTCTTTTCCCCCGAACAGCAGACGATGTATCTTCTTCTGTGTAGTGGGACATGGGGCTCGACGGTCGCACTCAGACGATGCGAGGGCGCTCGCTGTCCGCCAGGGAAGTGTCGCGACTGATGAGGCAGCTCTCCAGACCCTCCTTCTAGAGGTCTTCAATCGCTCGAGAGAGACACCTCTGCGAGATAGTCAAACACATTATACAAAGTCGGCTTTGCCATTTTTTCTATTATTGCCATATTTCATATTGCCAATATTTTTCGTTGCTTAGCCTGATTTTAGTCTGAGTAAGGTAAGCTTAACGACTCGTCTATTCCTTGTTTCTATCCGTAGGTTAAGTGTCAGTCTTGATTCAGAGTTCGAATTTTCCTCACCATATTGTTGCCTACCCTGAACTCTAGGATTACGTCCACTTGTCTTTTATCTCACCGCTGAGACAACCGAAGTTCTTTCTGGTGCTTTTGTGCTCTCGAGAATTGACTATTGTAAATTCTGGCATTCCCAGGTATCTTCTTGACAGAATTCAAATAATCCAGAAAATTGCGGCTCGTCTTACTTGCAGATCATCGGGATTTGCTCTCTTGAATGGCTGGAAGTATCTGATCTTACATCCTATAAACTTTCCTCTGTGACTTACTCCGCTTCTTCTGGTACCGGTCCTCGATACTTCTCTAAGCCTACTCCCATCTACACTCCCTAATGACTGTTCTGTCCATCATCTGACACCAGGCTTCTCGAGTCCCACTAAGCAAGACGAAGGCGTGTTAACAGGTCCTTTGTCAATCCCCATCAACTTGGAAGACATTAACCGTCAAGCTGGTGCTTTGACCACCGTTAAGTCCAAAGAGTACCATGAAGTTATTTGACTATTAGTTTATTTTATGAATGTTAATGAAATAATTCGTAAACAGATTTATACTTTGAATACTTTTATATTTTTTTAATAAACGTTCACATTTAATCGTTGGCTCCGTTCTTCAATGACTTCTGTAATTTGTTTTCCACAGATTGAGCAAGTATTTTCACATTTGGTGATCAGCAGCGTGTCACGTTCAGAGTAAGAGAAAGGTCGGGGTCAGTACACGTGTGTTTAAAGGCTCCCCCTGCACGTGAGATGCTGGAGCAGGTGAAGGTTTGCACGATTTTCTGCGCCTCACGTGAGAGCCGTGGGAAGCTCACCTCGTGTCCAAGCCTGGCCGGGATGGGAATTCCAAGGGATTGTAATGGCAAATAAAACTGCTTAGAATCTCGAAAAGAGTAGGATCAGTTTGAATCTCGTCTATTTTTGTGTCTGTTGTTTGTGAAAAAAAGATGAATGTTTTATAGGAGTTTGTGTTTAATAAGAGAAATTACAAGGGACTCTTTTGTCTCTTTCGTCCTACGCTGACGTCAAGCTGGATCCCAATGTGAGCTGATGACATTGCTCAAACCATCTTGATTGTTATCACTAATATATATATCACTAATCCAACTAACGACACACCACCGATCACTTGAGTTCAAATCCTAACAGTGACGACACTTCCTCTCTCTCGCTGACGTCACACAGCACGCCGCAGCCTTATCACCGCCGTCACAGTCTTTACTATTATATATATAATATATATATTAGACAGCCATCGGACTCGGGTTCAGTTAGAAGTGTGTACGAAGACAGTCAACCGGGGAAGACAAGAGGCTGGCAGAACGAAGGCGTGAGGGAGACGCCATGCTGATGCCGGAGACAGAAGGTCGCACTGCAAGCCGAAGCTGCTCGCGGACGAAGTGTAGGACCGCCACCTGGTGGGCAGTCACGTCAACTCGCTGTGAGGAGCTGTGTCGGCATCGCACCGACTCACACCTGAACCGTCGGTAGAACCTTTACTCCGGGCCAGAGGCCTTCTACGGAGAACCGGTCAAAATAAAAACATTTCCTTTCTTAAGATAAAAAAGACGAGTTCACAGCTTCATGCTGCGCATGCGCGTCCTGTTATCAGTCCTGCGCTTGAGGTGGCAGTCATTTATATTGTCTCTGCTTTTCCGGGGATGTGATTATATTAGTTGTAACTATCCTACTGAAAACGTATTTGAGTTCTTTTGATCGTTAATTATCATACTGTCTACTTGTGTAGACTTATCGCTGCAGAAAACAAATTATTAAACAGGTATTAATATTTTTTGAGTAACTGTTAAATTTATTTCATTAATAATTATCCATGTATAACTCGTGAGCAACAGCAGGAAAACATCCAAAATACAGAACATATCCTGTGTGTGTGTGTGAGAAAGAGAGAGAGAGAAATAAATATTGCCGTTGATGATGAAGGGAAGAAGAAGGTGGGAAGTTGGTGACACGTTGGTTGAAGCGCGAAAGGAAAATCGGATGTCGTCGGTTCGTATTACGCCTTCTACAGGGATCTTACCGTCAACACCTGCTGGAGATTTTAACGAAGAACAATATTTTTTTGTGTTTTTTTTTTTATTATTATTTCATTGCTAATCATTTCTTTTTTTTTTTTTTCGTTGTCTCTGTCAGCTTCTGGAAACTCTCCAGTCGGGCAAGCCATGTCCTTTCGTCGTAAAGTCAAGGAGGGGAACTCATTCACCCTCCCCTCCCCATACCCCCATTATGTGAGTCTAGCCACTGAGATTGGACTTGGGCCATTGTGAGTGACGTCTTCGCCACAACATCCGTTTTATTGGCGTGCACCCAGTGACGTACGCACTGAGGCAGTTTCGGTTAAAATTCCCCAATCCTCATCATGTGTGACGTGCTATGCATGCTCAAGCATTCTAAATTTAATATTCACACGATCGTAAATTTTACAGTTTTTGTTTTTTTTCTCATCATTTATGGCCCATAGCTTGTGTGTATGCGCTTGCTTGCGTGAGTGCATAATGCGTGCGTGCGTGTATGTGTGTGTTTTGGAGGGAGGGAGGGTTAGTGGGTGTGAAAGGAGCCGAGCACGAAACGTATCAAAGAAAAAATAAATTTGCTATGCATGAGTGCATCGAAATGAGAAAGTGAGAGATAAAAGAGAGAGTGGAAAATATATGAGAAAACAACATTTAAACATAACGGCAGGGGAAAAAAACTAAATTTAAAGTTTTATTAACGGATAAGAAAGTGGAGAGAGAAAGAGTGAATATGTGAGTGTGTGTGTGTGTGGCATAGCAAAAATGGTTAAAGGAAAAAGAAAGTGTAAAGGAAAGAGAAAAGTATTTAAAGAGTGTGATAAAAAGAGTGTGTGTGTGTGTGTGTGTGTGAGTGCGCGCGTGCGTGCGTGACCGTACTAAGCTGCCCTATAAGAAGACCCTCCTGTACATCAGCATTAACGTCCGCCAGAGCGACAGTTGGGAAAAGACGGTACAAAAACCCTGGTGCCCATCATCCCATCCGGTTCCCCACCGCTCACGCAGTCGTCTCTCAGACAGATCTTTATTCACCAACAGACCACAATCAGTTACTGGAAATAGACCGTCCTACACCAACCGCCATCTACCAAGAACCACCGCCATCGCCCCCACATCCCAATGTCTGCAGGCCCCATCCTCAACATGGGGTGGTTTCATTCGGGATAAAAACAGTCAACTTTTTCATTATAAAAGGGTTAAAAGAAAAAAAAAGTGTTCTGAATATAGCCGAGCGTGGATGGATGGATGGCAAAGTGCGTCAAAGATGCTAACCTGGAAAAAAAAGCGATTCGAGGTCGAGATGTGAACCACAGGAATCTGAAGACAAAACAGCTCGCGCGGGATTTGACAAAAGCAAACTACAAAATATTTTTATTAATCCTTTTAAGGAAATTGTGTTTGTTGATGGGGAAATAACAACATCACTATGCATAATACATCAACTCAAGCTCTAAAAAATTGTAAAATTCCTGTATCCAATTCCAGCTCTCCATTTCAAATCAGTTGACATTTATAGTCTCTGTCACAAATAAAATTCTGTATGTGTTTGTACTGCCATTCGAAATAGGAAAACATCAGTTAAAAAGCTTGCATAAAAATGGAGAGTTGGGAACAGGAAACGAGCAATATGTCTATCTGCATTCATGCGCATGCCCTATACATGATGAAATTGTCTTTCTGGATTGCATCCTGGATGAATGAGGGCAGATAATGGGTCAAATTCAAATGGGTTAGAGAGGGTGCAGTCAGTTTAGAAGCTTGTCATATTTTGTTTATATTGTTATGTCCCCTCCCAACCACCAAGAATTTGTTTACTTTGTGTCTGTCCTGTATTGCAATGATGTTACCCAGCACACTAGACATGATGGTGTTGCGTCTAAGAGAAGTGTAAAATAATATTTCCAGAAGCCGTAAGACTTCCATTTCTCATGTTGCTACGTACATTCTTAATAAAATTACTTACATTAGTTTTTCAAGAAAGTTTATCACCAACAATACCACCTAAACATTTGTACCTGTCCGGTCTTCTCACTACTTCTCTTTTAAAATTATTTTTAAAATATTATTTTACCCTTCGTTTTGTTTGATCATCAGCAAAATTACAAAAATACGCTTCACTAGACCATGAAAAAATGTAACAGAGATCTGGTCGTTGTAATATTTATTTGCCACAGCTCATATTTCTGCGAACATTGAAATCAGTTGAAACATATCAGGACAGGAGAGGACAACAGGAGCACAGCTCTCAAATCATTTTCAATCGCTTTAATGTGCGAGTCTGTCACTAAAGAAATTCTGAGTGATAAGGGTGGATGAGAGGGTTGGTGAGGTGGGGCTGCTACAACACAGATGGTGGATTTGGCTACCGTCTGGAGAACCAGAGTCGTGGTCACCGTCTGGGGCTGGAGTGAAAACACAGAGACCAACACCCGGGCATTTTCTCTGAAAACAGCGAGTAGAACAAGTGGAAGGGCAGGCAACCGTTGAACAGGTGGCGCGTGATGAACACTCCAGGGGAGAGGGAGGTAACAGGACAGCTGCCCCATAAGAAAAGATACAGAGGAGGCAAGAATGTGAACACCGTTCACTGTCAGCATGAAGTTTTCTCCCCTCCCCTCTCTACTCTCCCCCCTTAAAGCTGAGCATCTTTCTCCTCCGATGAACTATAAAGGATAGACATACGCACGTTCCCCAGCTCTCTATCATGATTCTGATTCATTTTTGCCTCTCGATTTCTAGCTTTCCCTATCAAATGTCATATAAACGCAATTCCTTAAAAGGTATCTGCACGCAGTCGTCTGCACGGTGGAAGAAAAAAAAAAAAAAAAAAAACTTATTCGTGCGTTCTCTGTTAACAGCTGTAGCTCATATTTCCAGTGACCTTTTGAACTGGCAACCGGTTGCTGAGCGGCCACATCCACACCATACAGAGAGAGAGAGGTTACCTGGCTTTCTATTCAGCTGCGCGACGTGCGGCACGCGGAGGCGGCAGCGGTGACGACAGCCATGGTATTGGCGACAGAATCCCTCGCACGAGCTCCTACACGCACGAACCCTACATAAATGTGTCTACGTATATATCATCACACATAACAAAGCACAACACATAACCTGATGTCACACACACAGACGCACCCACGCATTTTAGTTGCCTACTCTATGCTCCCACCTCCCAGACACGCAGCGAGGCAGCCTGGGGATGTTTACGACAATCGCACGCATTTCTTAGGAAAGGGGAGGGAGCTAGGGGAGGGAAGGTTGTAGAGGCTGAAGTGTTACGTGGCCTTGTCCCTTCCCATTATTCTAAAACTTATTCCGCAGAATTATGCACGTGGATAGAAACGGCCCCATGGCCTTTTGTCGCAAAACTGGCGTTTGTGAACCGAGTGCACTGAACACTCCCTCGCTTCCAGGGAACCCTATCTGCTTCCCAATAAACGACAGAGGCGTTGTTATCAATATTTCAGTCGACGGTAAAAATTATAAGGTACCAGCGAGGCCTGCACGGCAAACATTTCATTATCATCAAACTTAATCTTCGTCAAACCTTCCGAGACAACCATGTCAAACATCGACTACATACGGGCGCGTCCACGTGTTTACCTTTAAAGGTTGGACCTTCCAGTTTTGTTTTCTTTTGAGTTTACTTACCTAAAATAAATAACAAGAGATGATTATTGTCGTTGGTTGATTCGGAATGTTATAATTCTGGTACGACTAGATAAGAAACATTGATTACGGTACTGATAGCCATGATGATGATGATTATGATGACAATCAAAAATGTTCTTAAAGAGATTTCTTAACTGGACAAATATGGACGAACGTTTGATAAGGTTAGCAAAGTATTTCATCGGAATGTAAAAGGTTTGCCAGCCTTGCTCAAACATTTGTTCCTATTTGTCTGGTTTTGAAGAGCCTTTAAGGCGGTCATACCAAGGACGCGGAGAAGGAAGACTTTGGAAGATGAAATCAGCCGCTTCTCACTGTGTAAAGATAAAACGATGCAGGTGTAAATAAAATAAAGCTAAAGTAAAAGACATATCTAGTTCTTTGAAGAAAATGTAATCATTAAAGAGCCATACAATTATAAAAAAAAGCGGAGATAAAAGTTGGTGTAGTTCTGTGTCAAAGGCTGAAGCCATGCAGATGAGGTCTTTGTCCAAGGCACATCTATCTCTGTGTCAGAGCATAAACTAATGCACATCTAGCTCGGTGTCTTCCCATTTCTCTCCGCTCGTGCGTGGACGTCCACCAGACAGGAGACGGAAGCGGAACCGCGGGGGTTTGCATTGCGTGGACGCTTTCGGCCTCCGAGGCAGGAGAGACCCGCATTTCCGGCGCGCATGCTGGGCCTGAGTGCAATGGAGGACCGGGCCGTCTTCAAACATACCGCTGTTTGCTCGATTCCGACTTGGTCTCATCACTAAACACACGCGCCTTCACCAGACTCGAGACCACCACTCATCTTTGTATTCTTTAGAAGCCGGCAAAAGTGGGGGGCGTCCTCTACTTCCGTTTTGAGTCGTGGTGGGGGGGGGGGAGTGTAAGGGGGGGCCTCTGCAGGTGTCGATCTGTGGGCAAAAATTCGGTAAAGAAAAAAAATACGGTACAAGACTAGCAATATTTTTCGGTCCCAATCCACCCGCCCCCATATCCGAGATTAAAAAGACAAGTTACTCTTATTTTCCATTGAGTGAAGAAGCACCGGGGTTTTTTTTTTTCGTTCTTCGGATTAGAGTGATTGTAACGGATTTTATTTTGTCGGCAATGTTCCTGCTTACCATCCCCCCTCCTTCCAGCACACCCTCCTTCCCTCATTCCCCACCGCCCTTAACATTGTTCACGACACGCGAGTTATCGACTCCTAAGACGTCACAGCCTCGTTATGGCGGTGCGTGCGGGCTAGCAGTGCAGCGAAGGGACACACAGCAGACTTGGTGGGTGAAGTGGGAGGTGGCCAATGTCTCCAGGAATCTGGCTGCACTACCTGGACCCCAGCTGAGCTTCTTCCCGACCCTCCTCTGGTCGCCATCTAAGCTTTTAACCCGATCAAGACACTGGCGTTCTCGCCCCCTCGGGCCCCCCCTTGAAGAGGGTTCACCCCCAGCCCCAAACGTCTTAAGGCTTATGGTCTTTCACTTTTAATTAACCCTCTCACGGCGGCCGAGGTAAGACTCAGAGAGAGAAAAAATGTACAAGAACATTGAAGCCAGATCCTACTTTGTTATTGTTTTGGTGTTGTTTTGCGTGTGTGTGTTTAGTTTTGTTCCTCCATGTGACGTAACCCAAGGACAAAATCAAAGCCAGAACAAAAACATTTGCCGAGGGGTGGAGTCATGAGGAAGGTGGTTATTGTCCCGAAAATAGCTGCAGGCAAAGATGTCCATATCGAGGCACACGGAAGATGGCGCTGCGAACGGGAGAATTAGCCAGTCTAGGATCCTCCTTTTTTCTGACTATTCTGCTTGTTATGCTTCTTTCAGGATTTGTTTTATATTGTTTTCTTGAGATCGAAGCTTTTCCTTGCCTTTTCTGAAGATAGAGATGATAAGCTAGAAGAAAGTAGGAAAATGGGTTAATGGAATGACAGAGTGAATGCAGAAAAGGAAAAGAAGAAACAGGAGTAGTACTTTATTCAGTCTGTATTCCGTAGTCTGTCATTTCATTGCACCATGTCTAGCTACCTGCCCATTCCTTGATTTCTGTCTGATAATACCCTGGGTGGCATGATACCTTTTCTATGCTCGCTTTCGTCAAGTTTTGTCTTAACCTTTGTCCTAATTATGACAGAAGAGATCAACACCGTGTGAGCATCTTCGTTAAAGTGCAAACGCCTGCTGATTATTTAGTGCCGACAATAAAAAAATAATAATTTAATTCATGAAACTGCAAAAGCGCCTGTCCAAGTTGACATTCCAGTAAATGTTCCAGTGAACAACATCACGAGCTCACCGTCTGGCAGAAATGGTCTCCGCCACCGGACTGAAGCCATGAAGGGAACTCGTCAAATTAAACCTCGACAGCAGCACAGCAACAGCAGCACAGCAGCAGCAGTGCTACAGAAGCCACGCTCACAAACGATGATGACCTAGAGCACCTTTAAGTACAGTCTGTACAACACCTGTCAGTTTGTCTGTACAACACCTTTCAGTACAGTCTGCAAAGCATCAACAGACAGATTGCAAACCTTTTCTTTAATTAAGCTAATACTCAAGCAAGCCATCAGTAGCTCGCCAACGATGTGTTTCTTCCACAATGCCGAGTGATCGAAAAACATTATTTATTTATTCAGTTGTTTTCTCGGCTACACAGACATCATGTCGTAATACTACAATAACATGCGAGCTTTTGCTTCTGTATCCAAACTCATATCTCGTGATATTCAGAATGCACGATTATGAGAAAACATTTACATACGATGCTTCCCTATTTACCTGGGTTTTTTTCCACAAGTATTCCTATCCATCTTTTTGCGCAGTGCGACATTGTCACGGGTGTACACGCGCGAGTCGGGTGGTCATCAAAGGCATCACAATGCCAACAGAATCCTTACAATTCTAACCGCTACATTCGACTTCCTTGATGGCAAGATGTATTTGAAAATAAACAAAAAACTTGTCAACCTGTACTCGAGCAAACAGCGACCGGGTTGGCCACGACTGCCGGCGGTTCTTTGTCGTTCGGTTGACACAGAATGGGTTAACGGGGTTAACAGTCCTTCTCTCTCTCTGTGCGCGTGCCGGCTGCAAATTCGATTAAAGACTTCAGGTTTCTTCTGCTACAGTTTGCAAACAGGAAAAGCAAATGTGTCCTGTCTTTAGGGCACAAGAAATAATGTATCCCAAAGTGAAAAGTTAGGGAATCAAACTAAAGAGGAGATTAGGGAAAGTTCTGAGGACATGTTGTAGCCTGTATCCAGGAGATTAGAAGAGAAATAGTTCTCAGAAATTTTTATCCAGGTTTTTCAAACATAAATAGCATAAATATCAATGTTTTAGATAAAATATGTTATAGTGGTGATTTCTTGCTTGCTTTGTGTGTGTGCGTGTATGGTCGCGCGTGTGTGTGTGGTTTCTCACACATAAGACAAATTTTCTTTTTTTTTATGTTCTCTAGGGTACCACTGGTTCGCATGTCTGGAAAGTTCGTCTAAAGTCTGACAGTTCTGCACTAAACTCCTTTCTTGAAGCTCACCGGCACTGTCATAATACTGTCATGATTTTTACTGTCGTCTGCATAGCGCAAGGAAAGAACGAAGAGAAACAAAAGAAAGGACTATGAACCGACAGACAAACAGACCGACAAATAGACGTATGAATAAATCCTAACGCCTAACAAGCAGGCGGTAAAGCATTGGAACAAACGCAAGTACACGAAGAAAGAAGAGCATTTGACAGATAGAAAAAAAAAAAAACAAACAAACAAAAGGAAAAGAAGGACATGGCTTTCAACATTTGTTTCATTATCCACCACTTTTTATTCTTTTAAAAAGATTTTTAGCTTGCACCGTAAATTAAAAAAAAAATGGTTTCTGTTAATAAAAATGCCTTCGGGCAAGTCTCATCTTTCCAATAATCGTTTGAGGTCTTCTGTCATCTTTAAACAAATATTCGCTGGAGTTTACTTTGGTAGTGCATGTGTCATCTCTCTGGAGGGAGAGAGAGAAACAGAAAGGCAACCGGAAGACGGACAGACAATTTGCCCATAACTCAGTCACCATCAGACTAAAAAAGTAGCTCCATCCACCATTGTTTCCAACTCTGAACATTTGTGAACAAAATGATCAGTGGTTCTTGTATACTTGAAGGCCTAGTCCTACAGTTTAGCGATTTCTTAATGGAAAATAAAATTTAAAAAACGTAATAATAATTTTGACATTCCGTTTCAAATACTCTATTTTACTTATTTAACACATTACACTACCTGACACTCCACAAACATGTCACACATACACACACACACAAATGCATCTATTAAGTCTTCTTCTGGAACTTTCTTTATTATTATACAATGACCATAACCCTGTGTTGCACTGAAATCCAAGTTTGATCTTCGTGATCGATCTGAAGACCAGGGCCGACATGTTTACTTATGGCACTGTACGAGCGAACTGCTTCTTGGCAGCACAGAAAAGCTTTTAAATAATTTTCTCGAAAATAAACACTTTTAACAAGAAGTCAACAAGCAAATGGTTTCATGTATTTAACGGATTCTAAATAGTTTTCTGGTGTTTCTAACAAGCTTTTGATGGACAATCTCTGATCAAATAAATTTGGTTTCAATATTTGACAATATTTCTTACACAATTTTACTTACTCTTACAAAAGAAATTTTGCTGATACAACATCCAGGGTTAGAATGGATGTATGGATGGAGGTAAGTAGGTATGCATGCTTGCATGTATGTATGGCTGGATTGAAGTATGTGTGTGACAGAGAGAGAGAGAAAGAGTGACAGAGAGAGGTGTTTATTCTGTTTTTCCGGTTTATTTCTTATTTATTTTCATTAGTCAAAATCCAGTTAGGTAAGCGGGTTTGTAAGCAGCAGCATAATAAATCAAAACTGTTGGTGTTGGGAAAGCACGTTGTAGGTCTCAAGCAACCTCAACCCACTTTATTGCGGTTTTTTTTTTTCACTGCAGGAAATACCGTTAAATATTAATAGCTATTCAACAAATTCTGTTCCTGAAGCGAGAAGTTCACCCAAGCAGACAGCATGATGATCAGAGACCTCCAATGTCCTCAAGTCAGCGAGGTGTTCGCAAAATCAGCATAATCTATCGAAGTCCTCAACAGCGGAGAGAGTGGCCCTCAGCCATTGAGGTTTTCACAACTGGTAAAATCAGAGTCACATCCCCGGCAAGGCGCAGCCCGTGGCATCGAACACCTGGAGAGTAGGGTCCGGGTACCCTTCGCAGTCACTGAGCACAACTGTTCTCTCCCTTTGGCCCGTGTACGTACACACTGGGTGGTGGCTGATCTTAAAAGGCATCTTGAAGTCTCCAATCTGGAAAACAGAGAAGGTATCCGTATGAAGGACAGCAGGTGACATGAGAGGACTCTCTCTGAAGGATGGTTGGGTCAAAGTGTATTCAATCACTTGTGCCAAAATTCTTTAAAATTTACATAGATGACCCTGCTGCTGCTGCTGTTCATGATGACGATAATGATGATTGTTATTATTATTATTATTTTTTTTTTTTGTTTTTCGCTGCTGTAAGTGTTTTCTGTACACGATACATGTTGTCCAGAATCCAAACACAAAGAAAGCTGTAATTACAAAGAGGTCCATCTTATAAACAAAAAACACTAAACTTGTTACAAGAAAGGTTTTGTAAATAACGGTTTCTAAGAGTTAATGGCAATATCGCAATGCAGGTAGGTTTTCAGGAGCCATGTCCACACAACATTTTGATTGACATAGTACCCTACTCCCACACTGTCCAATCAATCATGAAAATTAGAAGATTCATACACTTACAAGCAGCAAAAACTAAAGTTGAAATAGTTTCAGAAGTAGCAGTAGTAAGGAAAAAAGAAGAGGAGGAGGAGCAGAAAAAAGAAGAAGTATCTAAAGAAAGAAAATAAAACTAAAGAAAGAAATAAAGAAAAAGGAAATAAGAAAAATAGAAAAAAAAGAAAACTTTTTACCATACCTCACTGGAATCGCAGCGTCCCCAGCAGGAGTTGACAGTAACGTCCCCTTGGCAGGTCAAGATGTCACCATTGGCGGTGATGATGTCCGGTTTGACGGCGTGGAACTGGTACAAGCGGACATGGCAGCCCAGGGTGGTGGAGGGGTCGACGAGGGTGCTGCACGATGCCCCGCACAAGATGGCGACGATGAGGCAGACCTGCGGTGACGCCATCAGCCGAGTCAGCGTCCTGAGGGCCACTTTCATGACTGGAAACAGTGGAAACAACAACAAGAATGTTTACATCCTTTTGCACCACACGGCTGTCACAGGCTCTAGCGAAGCCACAAATATATATTTGTCTGTTCATCTGTGCTTTTTGTGTGCATTTACCTCTGATTTTAATAGTTCTTTCTTTGTATGCACCTGACCGTTTCATTTTTCACCACCTCACTTCCCACCACCGACTGCCAGCCTCCTTTATCTCGCCATGACGGTTATTTCATGCAGTTCGTCGGGTTCTGGAGGCAACCCAATGCCAAGTGAAATTAAATAAAAGCTTTTTTTTTGAGATCCGTTCTATGAATGGACCTGTGGTGTGGAAAGAAGCATTTGCAGCCTGGATTAAGATTTTTTCAAATAAATTGTTCATGCTTGGAGCAGCTTCTGGCGACATGTCTTTCATCTTATACGGAATTCTATATTATGTTGCGTACGTCCGTGTGTGTCCCTCTCTCTCTGTGTATCTTTTTCATGTAAGGCGACATGAGAATGCCAATAGGACCAGGATTTGGTGCTCTATAAGTTCACTGTATTATTATTTTTTTTTAAACATTGCCATACAGCATATTAAAGTAAAGCTAAGTAAAGAACAACAAGTCCCATTAGAGAATGAAATTTTTTTAGCGCAGTATAATTTTTTGGCAGCTAAATATAAAAACATAGATTGATTGCATAATATTTTGTCATCTTCCACTGACATCATCACAAATATTTTCAGGGTATTAGGTCTATTTTAGTACGTGTTAGATACTAAACTCGTTCGTAGATATACCGGACATAAACAACCTTATTTGAAATGAAAGCCATCCTCAACATTGATGTAGCACAAAGAACAATACTTGTTTACATTATTGACGGGATCTCCTGTCGACAAAATTCCGGATGAGCATCCATTTCTACCCAGTGAATTGTCAAGGAATGTAACAATGTCTAAACGCTTTCATTTCAATTAAAATATAAAAATTATCTCTATTAACTGTACAGACTTAATGGATTTAAGATAAATCTCTGCTGCTGGTGATAAATTCACAATTCTCTGCTTAAAACATCTAGAACAAATGCTAATTAATTTTAAGTCTTTAACAAAGCGTGTCCAAATTGATACACAAAAAGCCTAATTTGAAATCCTCAGTTTTGTTTCCCATTATTATTCAATCGTTCTTGTATTTTCCAGGCTCTCCTTAAAAGTCCTTGTTGCTCCATCCTTTTTATTTTTAGCGAACACAAGTTCCAACAACGTTGGCGAAAGGTCGATATCTTGTAAACTCTCCTTGTCTCATTATGGAAAGAGCCTGAACCCACATCCAGTAATCTTTTCAGAGAGTGCAGATGGCCTGTTGCTAATTTTCATACAAAAATGTTCGTAATAACCCATACGTTTTGCTCTGTAGCATAAGATTGGTCGAATTTTATTATTAAATAATTTGATAAAAAAATTGGCTGAATGATGGTTTGTCTTACAGAATACATTAATGATGGACATTATTAAAATCGATTTTCTTGACTCTATCGAGCAGATCTTCAGATGCAGGGGAAAACAGCTTTGTAGACAAAGAAGGACATGAATATTTATACTTATTCCCCTCGTGCACCTGTAGGCACCATAGAGATCACATGTTACACAACAATAAAATCCTCCTTTTCTAAACAAAAAACATTATTTTTATTAATTTGATTATACTAACATTTAGGTTAAGAGTTACTAAAGTTCATGCAACATATTTAGTTGATTTTGTAGATACATTAAAGTTTTGACATCAATGATTACACAGATTTTCTGGAATTCAGTAGGTGAGTCCTGTGAAGAACGATCTTATCTTTAATCTTCAGTTATTCTTTATCTCGTTGTGGACTCAAACATTCTTCCAATGTTTTGTCTGTCTTCCTCTTCAGTATTCCACCCACTGGGTAGTAATTTGTTTTGAGATTCTGAATTTTTGTTCAATTCATCTGATTTACTTTAAAGTTCTGCGTTTTATTCTTTCTGTTCTTCATTTCCTGCTTTAAGAAACTTCATTTTAATCATCATATCTTTAACTTATTTATCATTTTGGATTTCAGCACCTTTAAAATACTTATTACATCCGTTAAAGTAGGTTATTTGATAGTTGTGTTCATCTTTGTTGGACTGAGCACACTTCAATTCTTTATTCGCTATTATTTTTCATAACTACGTTTAGATACATGTAGATGATTTACCAGATGTCTTACTTTGCTTTGGTGGTGAAGGGTACATTCGATAATCTTTACAATAAAAGCGAGATATAGCGATCACAAAAGTCAAAGGAGACAGCGAGGTAGTCTCCCCTCACCGTTATCCCACAGTTACGTCCCTTAACCATCGCATGTCTCCACATGAATTATGAAAATTCTACCGCACAGCGTCTGCAGCATGCACTACAAACTGCTGACTGACATGTTTACCTGCACCACTTAATGGCTAGAAAACATAAATAATTTAAAACTTAACCGCAGTAAGTTTTGAGAAACTTCAAATATTCCCAGAGACAGCAAAACTAGCAACTTTCCTCCCTAGATGCAAAAAAAGTGGTGGAGGACATAAAGGAGAAAAGAGCCCAGGGGTTCATAGCTCGATAATAACAGTTCCTGAAAGTAAAGGCCGGAAAAAGAAGGCGATCTTCAAAAGCAGATTTTTCTGGCTCAAAACAAAGCCATCTATAAAGGAATTTACAGCAAAAGAAGCACAATGTATCTTGCGGCCCTTGAGTAACAAGGAATAAACTAAGGACAATTTAAAGGACACACCGACGGTTCTTAAACTTATAGGCACCAAAATAGCCCAGCATTAAAAATAACTTTGTGTGGGCCATTAATAATTCAGGTTGATCGACAAGCATGTCTTCATACAATCTAAACAATGAAAAATGTATTTTTATGTTATTAATTTGACTTTAAGGTGTGAGGAGTTACATGAATGAATGAGATGTCCGTGGCCTTTCCATAGCTCCATTAATTTCTGACGGATCACAATATCCAGTTTTCCCAAATCCAAATTTGTCGGACAATGTATGGTATTCACTGCATCCCGCATTTTTAGAAGGTAGATAGTTCACACTGGGCACCTCGCCGGGGATTCAGATCGTCGGTGAAGTATTTTTTTTTTTTTTGAACTGCTGTTATCAGATTACTTTGAAAGATACAAATTCTAATCAGGGTGCTTCAAGAGAAAATGAATAGGTAAAGGAGGACAAACATGACATCATAGCGTGCGCAAAGTATCCCAAACATCCATGCCCTGGTCTAATCTTCTCATCACGTGGTTGCTTGACATTTCTGGGTGTGCACGTGCTGACTTATGGTCTGTAACTGATGACCAGTCCATGTTCTTTTGTCATAATTGCTTTCATCTCTGATAACTTACAGTTCATTTTTGTTAACGTCTTACAGTTCATCTATGATAACATCTTACAGTTCCTCTCTGGTTACATCTCAGATTTCAACCAGCAGCCCTCGTGTTCACTTATCTAGTAGTGGTGTGACCTTTTAAAGCAAACCAGGAACAGTGGATGTCGATGGACACCAGGGACCTATTAAAAGTGTTTAGGAATCTAGGGGATGTTTAGCTGTTCGTGTCAAGTGGAAGCATCATGCAAACTGTTGATTTGTAATCATTTGCGAAGATTTTACACTGAAGCAAATGGCATTTCGGTTAAAAGCTGTGGATTAAACTTAAAAATGGTCGGAAGTCCATTTGAGCCAGGTTCTCGGCAGTTTTTTAAAGTCTCAGGAAATTTTGTCTTTTAGAACTGGCTTGGGTAGTTGTGCTTATTTGCCACTCACTCATTTCTGCAGCCATTCAAATACTGAAGCAGGGTAAAATGAGAACAGATGTTAAAAAAAGCAAAATAATTATCTGTCCTGTTAGTAGACACCAATAATAAGCAAACTGGAGCAGACAGAAAAATATAATAGGTACACAAGTTGCTACTAATATTGTTGTTGATCTACGATTCATCATCTTCATCATCATCATCAGTGTTTTTGTATCGTCTTTGTCCTTAGAAGGAAACAAGTTAAATAAATGTACAACCTGACTGAATTGTTGTTCTTACATTCACACAACGATAAGCATCCCAGTCTAGAGAACAGAGGCGAGACACGAACCATTTCCCTTCCTGCCCCATGTCATGCAGTCCACCCACCCTCTACCCAGTCACCTCCAAGCAGGTGCTGACCGTCTGTCGGTACGATCAAAGGATGATACACCCTGAACAGATGACAGACTAGGATGCTACTTTCGGAACAGATGACTGGTGAGGCTTCTCTGGCAACAGGAACAATCTATTAACCTTTTAGCTAAACTGTTTTTTTTTTTAACGAACAGCAATGTTGGAATACGTCAAGTCGTACCGTGTGACTCCGGCTTCAGGATCAGCATTGCCATTGACTTTAGTAATCCCAGAGGGCAATGAGATAGTGCTGTTTATGGAGGCGCAGCAACAAAACAACAAGATCCACTGGGCTGTCTCAGTAAGTTCAGAGCAGGTGTACACAACACGATGGAAGTTGCTCTTGTCCTTCACTGATAAACTGTCGTGAAAAACAAACAACATAAAGAAGACGGACAGCACACTCACTATGGGATGTATCAAATAGATAAAGAAAATGCTCTGAAGAATTACACGTTGGAAGCTCGTGATATCACCTGGGACCAATTTCACCTTTGAACTCCAAAATTATGGAAATCTTCCATCTCTCTGTACAAACTGATTTTATAAAATGCGCTTATCCTAGCAATCAGACCTTTGCGGGGTTTTTTTTTGTTTTTGTTTGTTTTCTTTTTTTTTCTTGCTTCGCTTTTGTTTCCGTTCATCCAGCCGTCCCTCCGGCATTTCCTTTCCTTTTTCTTTCTTTTATTCTCGTTCGCCAATAAACTCTTCTATGTATCCTTCTGGTCTTAAGAACTTAGCTAGAAATTAGGGATCAGCCGCTCTGAGTAAATAAACCAAGGCCCGGGTATTTTCGGTGAATCCTCGATAGGAAGTCTAAATATATCTGGTAATTGTTCTTTGCTGTAGACCATCAATAACTTGCTATTCTGGGGGTATGCGATGAAGTTTGCCTACAGACAAATGAACTGCCCACTCTACCAACAAAGATTAGCTGACAGGCTGAATTAGTGTAGAAGAAAATATTTGTTAAGACGACATGTAGAAAAAAAAGTTGCTTCAAGAATTATTCTGAAAAAAAGAATTTTATAAACTTATTATTATTATTATTATTATTATTATTATTATTATTATTATTATTATTATTATTATTATTATTATTATAAAAATTCTTAACCTATTAACAAAATATAAGTAAAAATGTCTTCTTTCACGTCCTCGAAAATCGCAATGTGTTTAGTGCAAAGAATATACATAAAGACAATTTAGATGAACACTTCTTTGTAATTTGCTTTCTTATTTTCTCTCCTTGTTCACTGAAAAAGCGAAATGCAAACATCTCGGATAAGATTTCAATTTGTAGTTGCAGCCGGTGATTCTAGAAAATACAGATAATCTGGATGGTGTTTCTTATCGTTCCTAATTACTAGCTTTCTAACAAGAAGAAAAAAATCAAATAAATTGCTATAACAAGTAATTTGATTCTTTCTTGCCCAAATCAAAACCTGTTGAAGGCAGCATCTGAGCCAAACTCGGTTAAATTTTCACGAAAACATCTTGATCAGCACTCAGGCAGATATTGTTACCCTCTTTTTTTCTTCAAGAACATATTCATGTTGTGAGCGTGAGACGGGTTCAACAACAGTTTACAAGCGAGAGAAAAGATATTTTTTGTCTTTCTTCTCAACATTCCTTAAGTTTTTTCCATTTTTATAATTTAGGCAGACATTGTCCTTTTCTACCCTTCAAACAGCTTTTTCAAACAGAGTTGTCTCCTTTTAAGTAAACAGACAGAAGCTTCTGTCCGATAGAAGTTTTAGGATGATATCCTTGAATTGAAAACCAGTTGTGAGCTACACTCAGCCATCTACAGTAAAAGCTGATAATTTGTTTATGCAATTATGTAACATTTTCGTTGAGATGATTTTAAAACATTTTAATTTTTTATGAAGATTTTAATATTTGTTTGACAAAATTTAGAAATAAATAAAGGGTCCTCGGGATTACCTCGTTTAATTTCAGCAAAATTTCAGAAATTTCCACCATTAAAAAATTTAGTTTTCAATGGAGTCCAATAGTCCAGTGTCTTCTCCTTTAGCATATGGGCAACAGTCTGACAAGAGACAGAGGACCGCATGTCCACATTGACCCTGTCACAGTCTCACTGTACTCAGTACACTTACAATCATCTTCTCCTGATCGTTGTAACTTTATTAAAAGAAAAAGTCGACGAGCAAAGTGTGCACTTGATGACCTCCACGTAAGTTTTCTCTTTTCCCATTTATTTGATTTCACGTGGAGATGTCGACCACGGCTGTTCTAGTACAGTCTGTAACTCGCTGTTCTCAAAGGCAACTACTGCACGATTATTGCCCAATTATCGGCAATGACGGGAGAAATTATCCAGGGTAAAGACATCAGAATAAGTGAACAAAACTTTCCCGGAACCAGGACATCAGTGTGGTTATGGAAAGATTTCTCATCTAGGAAGCAAAAAAGACAAAATCGAAGTAGAAACTGCTGAAGCAACGAAAGAATAATTCTTCGAGTTGAGAAAAAAATTCTCATTTTTGTAGCAGAGAGAAAGGGGAAAAGAAAAAGAGAATGTCGTCGCTCTGAAACTTTCGTTCTCAGGTACAGAGCTCTCAGGGAGAGAAAAAATTTCAGCTTGAATCGAACAGAACGATAAAGTTTCTGAGCTTGAGACTGATTCTCGAATGTCACATGTGTCACCGACATCCATGACACCACCAGGGAGCTTGTGAAACTATGGGGAGCATCCTCAATCACAGGGCTTAGCTTTTGCAAGTACGAGAGGATTTCTTAAAAGACCGAGAAAATCAGTTTTCTTTAGGAAAAACAACAACAACAACAACAACTTCCTGGTAACATGCACCCTTCATCATGTGCGTGTGTGCGTGCGCGCGTGTGTGACCCCCGATGGACAAAGCAAACACGCTATCTCCCCGGTAGAGGGCGCCAAAAGCTCACTCTTCTTAATCGCCAGAAGCTCATTTGCATTCAGCATCTAAATCATTTCAATAATGTTACATGAACAAGCACGTCAGTTAACTCCTCTTGGGATTGTTTACTTATTTACAAAATTCGATTTTTACATTTACATGTCTCTCTCTCCCCCTCTCTCTCACACACACACACGCACACACACACAAACACACAAATCAAGTACAAAGATAGAGACACAAAAACATACCTTCACGACACACACACACAGAGGCACATAGACACAAACGAGCGCTATTACAAAAGAATAGATGAAAAAAAAAAATAAAGATGCATAAATATAACGGTACAAAGAAAAAAAGAAAAAAAATCTCAGAAATCGAATAAACAGGATAGGACTAATCACACAGTCACATAAAAAGACAGAACGAGGGAAACAAAGGGATGACTAACAGCTAAACAAAAATCGAAGCAGTGGACAAACAAATGTCTTACCTTTGCAGCGAGCAGCGAATCAGAGTGTGAAAGACGGGAAGAGAAAATATAAGCTTGACGGCTTCGTCATGAACTTCCCACGGCAGGCGGACCAGAAGGTGAGAAGAGCTGCCGCATAGAACAAGGATAACAGTCACACTGTTCGATTCTCGAGCGCGTCAATGGGCTAGATATTCTGTTTTAGGGATGATGCAATAGGCTGGAATCGACCTTCCACCATCGTCTTCACCCCCAAGCGTTTCAAGACCTCGGGATCAGGCAGGACTTGACCAGCAACAGCATAGTCAACCTACAAAGATGGAAGCCTTTCAAGTTTCAACCGATCACCTACTCTCTGTCGCAGCCGCCATCAGCTGTCCCCCCCTACCTTCCAGTCGGATCAACGCCTGCAGTTTGAGTGATCAGGCTTGTCGCTCCCTCCAGCCCTGACGCTGCGACGGTTGTCGCATCCGCTGCTGGCCTGATCAGTCGATGTCGTTAGGCGGTGGTGGTGTCGTGTCCCCTGTAGGCAGTCGTTGTTGCTGTTTTACCAAAGCAGTGGATCCAGTAACCGCGCGCGACAATTTATCTACTGCCATTTTATTCCGAGGTGGAGCGGGGGATTCGTTTGACGATTGTTTTAAGCCATCAGTCGCACGTGCTGAGGAGCAGGTCCTGTTGTTTCGGAAACCCACCAAAAGCCAATACAACGTCCGCGATTACAGCGAAGGCGACAAGTCGAAAATGCCAGCCACGCAGGACCTTTGACCTTTGAGACAACTTGCGATGAAAGCACAAGCCAAAGACCGGATAGAAGTGACAGAAATTTTGTTTTTCTTGATGTGAACTTTTGACATTCACGAGACATCGTCGTTTTTAGAGTTTGATTTTTCATTGATTTTTCTTTTTTAAAAGTTTACCTCGTTTTCATATTACGAGAATATTAGGGGTAGAGTATTTCAAAACGACGATGATGGTTGTTGTTGAGACTCTGTGACACCAGAGATATTCTTGGCCAAATATGTTTCCATCGAAGATAAATGTTTTCATGCTCAATAAATGCGGGTCGAAATTCGGAACTGGTCAACGACACCACGTGATCGAATCATCCAATCAGAAGATTAACAACGATCACACAAGTACAGTCTCGACTAACTCTACTCACCTCGATGGACTTGGCATCGAAGGTTTTTGTTACGTGTCACTTCGACCCAAACTTAAATAAACAAAGAGACAGAGTCAGAGTCAGAGAATGAGAAAAAAACAAAAGCGGGTGGTGTAAAAATAGAATAAAAACGCATTATCGGAAAACCTCTTTTTTCATCTTAGGATGAGTAGGTTTCAGACAAGCAAAGCTCGTAAGAGACAGACGGTTGTAATAATATCTATATATAATAAAGATTTTAAAATTATAAAAATAGTAAGACAAAGATGGAAACAGAAAACTAATACGACTAAATCATGTATGAGCGAACAAACAAGCAAACTCATACGGTTATTGAATATTTTCAAAGATGAGTTCCAACACACAGAACAACAAATTAATGTCATCAAGGGCGGTAGTAAAGTATACTTCTCGTAAACACACCGATGTTCGTCAGCAGCTCAGTTTCAGAATGTAAGAAGAGCGGGAAAATATTGATCTTTGAATTTTTGTGTATTCGGATATGTGGTAAACGTACGTGGTATACGAGAGTATCAATATATTTTTTTAACAATTCAAACGATACCCGGGGTATTGCACCGGTATGTGCGCAGTTACCTTACTTTTTGTCTGAGTGATGGCAATTAAAGTTTCCTTCTTTTTATTGTTTATTTCTCTCTTTCTCTCTCACATTGTGAGCATATAATGGCGCACGCGTATCGGCGACGAGGAATACGCGTGTAGCTATACACCGGTTCTACTTGCTGATGCAGATACAGGTGCGTAGGCGCGTTCGTCAGGATGTCTACCTGTGTGTAGCTAAGCTCAGGTTTAGTGTTCAGGTAATGTGACAGTGAGTAGAGGTGGGTGGGCCTGAGATGAAGAGCTCAAAAGAAAGCATCACGTATCTTTTCAGTGGAGGAATAGAAGAAAGAAAATAAATGCACCTTCATGAACTCGTGCACTTTCTCTCTCTCTCTCTCACACACACTACACAGGGTGAAGAAAACCGAAGTACCTGGCTAAAAACATCAACGGTCAGTGCAATTAACAGTCATCACATCCAAAAAAGAAATAGGTATGTCGGAGTCGAGATAAGAACCCACAACACCTGTTTCTCTCTGTGATGGTGACGGAGAGAAAGTAATTGTGTGGTACAGATAGAAAATGTTTTCTCGTTAAGTTTTCAATTTGTTTTGTGTAAACTGTGCTTCTGCACATTTAATTCAAGGAATTACATTTTTGGTCTGTTCTTTCCCTAGTGTACCAGGGATCACGCTTGTCAGACTTTAATCCTTTTCTGTAATGAACAGAGCTTTTATTTTTTTTTAGTTCTTTTAGGTACCATGGAGTTTTTTTCTAGTGTGACTGCCTGATTGTATAGCTGTCGGTGTAGAGCTTCAGGTCTGTAGGCAAACCTCGCATGTGTAGTTTTTGGTGTTTGATATCTCCAGATGATGAAGGTGCACGCAGGTGGCAGTGTCCAATGTACAAGTGCAAAAACACCTACCTGGACACCAACGGTTCTTCCGTTAGCCATCCACCCCATACAACCTATTTTTAATGAAACATTTTTTGCAAAGTAAAATGTTATTTTGTATAAGTCGATTCTAACCATGGCTGTTGATTTTTTTTTTTTTTTTTTTTTTTTTTTTTGTTGCGTCTTTTCATCCGTTTCTCGAAAAAGAAATTATTGTTTAAAAAAAAGCACAGAGCAAAATGAACCTCATTTTCGTAGAGGTTACCAGCAACAACCAGACTACCTGTTTTCTCTGAAGCAGCTTAATCAAGCCCGCAATTTTTTTAATATTTGTCTAATTTTTATGATTTTAATTACAAGTCTTACGATCTGTTTGCCAAGCTGAAATCGACTGAAGCATCAACTTATTTTTTTTTTCTTGCACGTTTCAGTTGTTAATATACTTTACACTATATTTTCTATTGTTTCCTTTGACATTAGCAGTGAAACAACAGAGGTTTTTCAATAGGACATCCCCCGCACACACACACACACAAGTTGTGACATTTTCTAAGCACTGACATTCAAGCAAACAGCAGAAAATATTCTTTGTCTTGAAAGAAGACACTGAGATGTTTCTCTCAGCTTTGGTTACAGAACACCTTTAGTTTTGCAATGTTGTCTACACTTTCTGGCAAATAAAGAATAAAATGTTTCACTGGCGGCAAACCAGTGGATTGAAGAGCAGCCATCGTTAAGGGGGAGGTTAGGAGAGACAGCGAATGAAAACACTATGAGATGGAGAAGATTACAGAAGATTTCGTAAGAACAATTTAACTCAAAGCCTGTAAGTTATCAAGAGGTCACTGTTTAAAATAGAGACACAAGTAGATGAAGCTTTCTACAAGCTAATTAGAAATCAAGATGTAAATCAATTAAACAATTAAACAATGACATGGAAGCTCATTCATGAAGGTTTTGTCTTGCTTGCGTCCTTTTTTGAGAAAACTGTGGATTTATTTTTTTTAATCAATTTACTTAATTGAACTTTCTGATCTCGGTCAGCAAATTACGGAAGCGCCATTATCGCCATCTGAAAGATAATTGTATTCACTGCTGAATGCAGGAACTTGCCAACTTCCGTTGCCACCACCTGCCTTGGTGTGTCGAGCCTGAGTTCCAAAAGTTTCAAACCTGCAATTTTAACATGTCTTCAGTGGAAACATAACTCGTTCGACGGAAACTTCAGAAAACTTTTGGGAGAAAAAAGCAAGTCTAGACTACATTAAAAGGAGACATTAATGTTATTATGCGGAATAACATTTCTAGAAAACAGAACTTGCCTTCCAGTTTCAAATAAGAAATCAGTAAAGGAGTTCTTTTTGTTCCTGTTCCTGTTGTTGATGATGTTGTTGTTTTTCTTCTTATTTTCTTAAGTATTATTATTATAAAAAGACGACAAACGGGAATTCATAAAGAAAATTGTTTTTAACAGCTGATCGCTGCGAATTTAAAACCAAAAACAAAATAACACACAAAATAGACGGAAAAAAGGAACAATGAATACATAGACACAAATCAAAGAAAATATCCCCGAGGAAACATAGATACACATTTAAGACAGATCAAAAGAAACAAGTAAACAAAGGTTGCCACAACACAACAGTATAGCACTCAACAGTCGTTTTTCTCTCACTGCTCTAAATCTTTTTTTCTCCCTCCTCATTTTCTCTTTCTTTCTATCACAGTAGTTAAGAATGGGAAATGTTTCTGTAACAATGTGGTTGAGTATGGAGGTGTTGCACCATTTCCCACCTTATTATTTAAGATTTATCTCTTTTTTTACAAAAGCAACTGTCTTGTCCAAGTAGCCTGAACTCGCCCCAGTCCCCACAAAAGGTCAGAAAGACCTCGTCAGCCACAAAAGATTTGCTAAATGATCGTATTCCTCCTGCTGCTGCCATTTCAGGGAGAAGAAATGGCGATGGTGCAGGTGACGATCGATGTTCTCAAACTGTTTGCTGTTAAAGTCTTACAGAGGTTAAATCTGGCTCTGTGTCGCTTTTACGAGGGCGCGACATTTGTATTCCTCCCTCTTTCCTGGGAACGGAGGAGTCGTTACGTGCAGGTGTCTGTCCACTTGACACTGTGGACACAATTCCAACTGGTCCATTTTTTTACAGTTGTGTTCACTTCTCTAAAGTTTGTCTTTGATACAAACCTTAACTCAGCTTTACCTCAAAGATTTTAAAAAGGCTTTGAGTGGACAGAAACTAAACCATGTCAATAGAAGAGAAAAAATAGACTGTCAAAAAAGATATTATGTGAGTTAAAGCAAATATTATTAAATCATTAAAGAACGTATTTATGTAGTTTATACAGATCTTTAGCATACCCTTTGTTTGTCGGACTGTGAGCTCAGTGAGCTCGCGAACCAGGTCAAAGGGCATCGGGGTCGGAGACAGCGTTTTTAGTTAAGTGGAGATAAACCCTCGGTGTACTCTCTCTTTATTTGTCTCTGTCTCTGAGAGAGATTGAGAGAGACAGAGAGGATCACAACGAACTTAAGGGCCTGACACCGTTTAAAACTGAGCAGAGAATTACTGTAACAGTGACTGATAGTCCATCTCGCGAGAGTTCCACGAAATCGTCATGTTTTCACTCGTTGTCACACACTTTTCGAGGAACCGTTAAAGGAAAAAGAACCAATTCCCTTGTTTTCCTAACCAGCAACGAGGTTTGACGTCAGAACTGACGTCATCGCTCACAAAAATATCTGCTTAAAAAATAAGAGAACCACTGGGAATCAGGTCCACAAGAGTTTTAGGTTTCAGGAAGACATATGGTGGGCATTAAAGCAATTTTGTCTTTACCACAGGCACAGACTGTAGTCTGGTGCTACATATTTTGTTGGTTCCACTCTTTGATCAATTCTGCACTGCCTCCGTGGATTTGTCAGTCGAGAGAACACCAGCAAGCAAATGGAGTCTATCCCGGGTGTAATTACTGGGCAAAGAGGGTACGGCCTGGTCAGGACCCGTATGTAAGAAGCAGATTGAGGATTGGCTGTAGGTACGGCTACGTGGATTTTGCTTCTCCAGCTTCTTTGTGTGTGTGTGTGTGCTCGTGCAAACAAGTATGAAAAATAGAGAGGGAGAGAGAATAGTGCTAGGAAAGAGTATAAGAGAAAAGAGAGATTGATATGAAAGAGGGAGATAAAGGAGGCAGAAGAAAGAGTGAAAGAAGCAGAGCAAAGATAGGAAGCAAATGTGACCGAAAAAGAATACAAAGGAGAAGCGATAAAAAAAAAAATAACCAGGGGATTTACAACTGTGCCACAAACACTGCTGGCAAAACTTTGAGTAAGAGCGAAAAATATTACGCAAAACTGAAAATTAAATTTAATTTCTCTCTTTATCTTTAGCAATTTTTAAAAAGTAATTTAAACTAACTTTGGACATTTATTTATTTTCAAATTTTCTGTTACTTGTTATTTTGGAGTTTGAAGCTATCTACACTACTGACAACATTCGAGAAAGAGCGATAACAAAACAAAACAATGCTTATGAATTAGCAATGTCAGCTAATGATGCTCAGAAAAAAAACAGTTGGAAAAGGGATGAAACAATTAGAAGAGAAAAGATAACAGGGCAAAAATAAGGAATTCAAGAAGGCAGTGAGAAGACTGGAAGGTTGTAATCACGAGGACGGAGAGCAACCCAGGCAGGCGAGAGATTACACAGGTGTGGTAAGAGGTAGTTGTGGAGGTTATCGATGTGGATGATGATGGTGGCAGTGAAAAATCTTTTCTGGATTTCCTTTCTGGGAACTAATTATCCTCCTCCTTGCTGGTTTTGAATGTCGTCTGAAATAACAATGGTATGGCCGCCATGTTGGAAGTAGTGCGTGGCCAGCTTTGGGAACGACGATGAAAACTAATCTTTGGCTTTTCCTCAGTTACAGGTTTCAGGTTTCAGCTGACTTCTAGGATGTTGCTGGCAAGCTTGCTCAATTTTTAGCTAAAGCTGTAACTTGTACAAATATCTCATCAGAGTCTAGTTCATAAACATTAACTTAATAATAGTAACTGACAGTAAGTATCTTGCTTGGTGATAAAACGATGTACATCACATTTACTTTCTCTTAAAGAGGTTTAGATAAAAATATTATTTAATGTCGAGGGAATGAAACTTCTAGGACTGCAGTGCTTTTAATATTTCATATGTGTGTGGGTGTTTTCATTTCACTCAAAACAATGTTGTACTGAAAGTGTTTGAATTTTTACACAGTGTTAATGCTAGCAAATGAGGTAAAAAAATTCACTGATATATAATTTGTCTTTATGTTTACTTACACTGGTTAGTTGGTGGGAACTGTGCATGCAAAAAAACTTTTGAACAATTGCACGTTCGTTCACTATTGCAAACAAAGTCATAAATGATCATTTAAAATATACTTCTTCTGGGGAAGACGACTTACAAGTTTTGAATGGCAGGCAGCTGTCTTATTAATATCAAAAATCGTTCCTTTCAGAATGATGATGATGTGGACGGAGGGAGGAACCAATATTACCCTCCTCTCCACAAAAAATTCCAAACTTTTATTCTTTCGCTGACAATAAAAGATGTACTACTATCACAAAAAAAATCATGTGTTCACTTTTTTAATAAAGCGATGGAGTTTACAAAGAATGTTTCTGGGAAAAAGTTTATCCGGTCGCGATGACGAGTTCATCTATTAGATGCCAAGCAGAGACCTCATCTGAACAATATTTTTACAGGACTTGTCTCTGTGTCCGACAAACGTCTGTCACTTTTGACTTGAGTTGTCCTTTGCAACCCCATCCCTAAAATAAAATGTCCTCTTTCTGCTTCACCTTTTTAAAGGTTGTTGTAGTCATCAGCCATGATAGAAAAACCGTTCCATCGGCTCCTTGTCCTTTCATCTCTTCTATCTTATGTTTTTCTAAAAGAACCTCAGCATCACTTCCATTGTTTCCAGCGTTCCTTCTGTCAATCTTTCTCACTCTCCCAACACTCACCACTAAAGAGTTTCTTCTTTTCCAACCAAATAGATGAAGCCCTGCTTTTTTTTTTTACATAAATTTAAGTATTTTACTTAATTATTCAAATGAGGGCTTCTCGAAGTTAAAAGAGAGAAAGTGTGTCTTCTGTGTGTTCAGGTTGTGTTCGCGGGCTCACATGTTCCATCTGTACCCTGAAGACCTTTTGTCGCTAGAGAACAATAGTTTTTGCACATCATTTCGCCAACCAAGCTTTAATCGTGATTGATTTTATCTTTAAGCCACCTATCTGGCCAAGTCAATCTTAAAAGGAAAGAAAAACAGATGCTGGTGAACAGTCTGTTGAATCGTCTCTACCATCGCTCCATCCGAAGCCCCGGAGTGCCGAGGAAATTACACAAGAAGTCGCTGCGAGGAAATGTCTCTTTTCATGTGAATCGTGCTCATATAATCAGTTCATGCTCCTGAGGAGCAAATTTATCTCGCAAAATCTCGCGAGATGCTGGCGTTGAATTGCGGGATTAAGACACGCGCTTTAAAAGAAGCATCAAACGTATCGGGTGACGATAGTTTCCATCGCTCCTTCATCTCCACCCTCGCTCAAACACTCTGATGCTCGTCGTTGGTTTACTGTAGTTTCTTAATTAAAAACTCTAAGTGACTTCCCTAAGCTAACGGATCACTGCAGCTACAGCGATATTGCTTTGTAATCTATTGACGCCCAAACCAAAGTTTAAAAAAAAAAAAATCACCCTCTTATTGTAAACCAAACAAACCTGTAAATCTTGTGTAAAATGATCATTACTGATTAGGTCACAATATTGTAATTATCTGGTCAAATTCTAGTCATTGGTGGGTTAAGGTAAAGCATCTACCCATGACCAAACGCATGCATGGACATCGCAGACGAAAATTGTAGGGTTAGAGTTCACAATCTTGACAGTTGAACAATATATGTTTCGTATGATTTTGTCTTAATTCATTTATAATTGACTCTTGTTCTCAACTGTCTGTGAAAAGAATTTTCCTGTTTCATTTCGTTTATCGGGATGAAAAAAATAACTAACGCCACCCACTCATCACTCGCCGCACTACACATCTGAAGGCGGACAATGAGAGATGATTGTTTACCAATGGTTTTCATTCAAGTGGTAATCAAAGGTCAAAAACATGCAAATTTTCATGACTTTTTTCCAAAACAAATTACTTGAGTAATTGAATACCATTACTGCAAAACGCCCGTCAAACGGTTTCAGACTTTTGTTCTGTGTGACCGACCCTTGCCTCGCTTGGACTGCAGCCATCAGCGCCACGCTCGGCTCCATTGGAGGGCAATGAACTGTGACGGAGGCTGGGAGTAAACAAAAGATGAAGTCAGAATAGTTTCCTTGGAAACGTTGTAGTGAACCGTGAAATCTCTTAACAACGAAATGAATGGTCCTTTTCCTTCAGACCTTTCTTGGTGTATTCCAAAAGAGTGAAACCTGATGAGATAATTTCAAAAGAAAACAATGAACTTTGAAAATGCTTTTTTTCTGATAACTGGTTAGTTTAATGTTTTGATCCTGAGTTGAAAATGAGTCAAACTGTTGCCTATGTGTATTTATTTTGCTACTACAATTCATTCCTCCAGTGTACGCATTGCTTAGACACCTAAAAGAATGAACTGTGGTATGGTCTGATGCTTAGTCTATGGATTTGATTTGCTTAAGCGGCTATTTATCAGTCAGTTTTTAAAGTTCAGATTATCCGACAAGCTTAGTCCTTTCTTCATTTAGAGGAGACAAAAGTAAAGAAATAAAAGGCGATTGAAAGCTATCAAAGCTTTCTTTTTGTGGAGAAACTATGTATTTACATATTTTATTTAAACCAGTGCAAATTCAGAAACCGCTCAAATAAAAGCTAAGCTAATTATCAAAATTTGCACTTAAAAATCAAAGCTGACAACATGAAAGTGAGCAAGAGAAGCATACAGGGAAAAGAAAAAGAGCTTCATTACTACCCACAGTCTGAGACGGCTTCGTCTTCCGAGACAGAAGTAGACACAGGAAACAATTAGTGTGACAAAGGCCACTACTTAAATGAGTCGCAAGTGGGGCACCCCTGGGGTAACAGCTGCAACCAGGATGTGCACACCTGCCTCAGACAGTTTCTTTTTTTTAATTTTTATTTTATTATTTTTATTTATTTATTTACTTATTTTTTTTTTGTAGCCTGCAGCTCTTAGGAACCAAGAGGCTCTGTGGACCAGAAGCAAGACGTGGGCTGGAGGAGGGTTTCTGTCATCAGTAATTATAAAAGACATTCGTGGGTGTCACAGAGATGACCTAACTTACTTCTCATGCATGACTGCTTCTAATTTTACCTTCATGGCTTTGTTGTCATCCAGCAGGCCCCGCTGGCAAACTGTGGTATCGCAGACAGGAGACGATCGAAGCCAATCCAGTTTTCCTTTTCTGTTGAACACATCAAGCAATTGCTGTTAGCAATAGTGACTTTTGTCAGGAAACCAAGTACTGATGCTTGTCGCAGTGGTTCCTGACCTGTGATGACCCCACGCTCCTGTACAACATCAACGTCACAGTTTTCTCCCCTGCCGAGGCTAATCGGTGATCACATGTATGGATAGCAACCAATGCGTTATTACTATTATTAGACTGTGTTTTATATCAATTTTATTTTTTTTATACTTTGATGTGAATTTAGTTTCAAGATTTATTATTATAAAACATTTTAACCGAGTTCTACAAGTTGTGGTACAACAATGTGCAGCGTCATTATCTTTCTTGTTAAATTAATAATTTCTTTTATACTACCTTTGACCGAGTAATCATCGCTTTTCATATTTTATCTCATATTTGTTGCTAGAAAGTGTGACATCCTCGCCTGCAGCTTATAATTTGTAATATTTGCTTCCGTTTCATTGATATTAATTACAAACACGTCACTATTTAACAACTAATGTATCTATCAGGTCAAAACAAAACAAAATTCACTCAAGTATCTAACATTCATTTTTCTGCCAGTTACTCATAAAACGTGTTTGCGACTTCTAGTCAAAATGTTCTGTGTTTATATTAACAGATACTCTTAGTTTATCTAAACTTGTATGTGGGATATCAAAACCAAATTGTAATTAATGTAAAAGACGATTTCATAACAGGTAACCAATAAATAGAGACTTCTCTCCAGGATTTTTGTTTCCAATAAAATCTGTTCTCGGTACAATGGACCAATAGTATTTAACCAGTTATTAAGATTTGACCAGTAGGGAAAATAAGTAATTCATAGTTTAAGTGCACAATGAAAGCGTACAACAAAAAAGAAAATTATGACAGTTGAATCAGCAGAATTTCTAATCAGCAGTTTATTTCACTTGATTATTTTATTTATTTATTTATATTTTACTTTTCTGTTTCTAGCTTTTCAGCTGATCATGCAGCCTGTTCATGCAATCATCGTTGGCAGTTTCATCTCAAATTATGAGACATCGCACAAATGTCACAAAAACTAAATACATAACGAACGAGGCGATTAGCTTGCTCTCAATTCTAACACTCCTAGCGCCACCTACAAACTTTATCGTGTTCCGCCATTAGAAGAACTTAAACTCTTTTTTTTCACCTCAGTCAGCATCTGTGATGTCGCCAGGTGTGAGAGGCGTAGTGCCACCTGTCAACAAGTCTGTTGTGCAATCCACTGGGAGGTCGGTGGGCGGACAAGGGGAGGTAAACAAAAGAAGCATCCGTACAAAACATGAGCAGGTAACTCGTGTAGTCTATAACTTTGCCCAGTCGCTGATTGCATGAAAAAAAATTTGATTTTTAAGACAAGGTGAAATGAAGGGAAGCGAAGTGTGACAGGTTCACCGCGTCGCTATTATTATAATTATTATAATTATTATAATTATTATTATTATTATTATTATTATTATTATTATTATTTATTCCTCGATCTCGATGTTAAGGACCAGCTTTTTGAGTGATTGGATGGACTTTGAAAATTAGTAGATCGAGCGAGTTTCAAAATATTTAACTTTTTTTTTTTGTCTAGATAACTCAGATAATTTCCAGGTGTCAGTATTTATATGTTCGTGCATAATTATTAGAAAGGAAAACAATATCATCATTTATCAGTTGGGCATTTGCGACATTCACTTTCACGTGCATTTATTTGATTTTATTTACACGCCGTCCTTAATTAACACACCGCTTTCATCTACTCAAAAGCTGTAATAGAAGACAGCGAATTCTGTAATTAAAACGCAGGTGCAGAGAGAAATAGTGAGATTAAACTGCGTGACTCATCTAGAACCCTGTATCTGCAGATTAAAACCAAACATAATTTTTTTTAACGGTTCTAGATTAAACAGCTCGCAATCTCTGCTCATCATTTTGCAGGTCATCGGTAACTTGTCCATGCGCACTGGAAAAACGAACGACAAGTAGCAACGACAATCTCTTTACTTAGCAACATGTAATGTTAATATTCAGGATATTTGACCAGCCATCACTCGTCCAGAACTCTCAAAAAAATTCAATTAGGGTTTGTGTCCCGTAGCCCATTTCTCGGGCTTCAGTCCAGCGCCCTCGTCTCGTCAAGTCTTGTTTTCACCTGACCTTCCTGACTCCACAAACTTATCAAAATGTTTTAGTCTGGCAGACATACTGACAACCCGACATCTTGCAGCGGATATTATGTCCAGTTCTGACAGATACAGCGAGACATTTAGCAGCCATCTAGACGACTAACTGTACAACTGCGTGGACGTGGGTCGTCCAGCTGAAAATTGCTTGTACTGCCCATAGACTGCCAATAAACAACTGAGGCCGTAGGAGTGGAGCTGTTGCGTCACAGCAAGGGTCTCAGTCTCAACCATCGTCAATTCAAACTGTTCACATTGTTAATTATTGCGGGACTGGGAGTCGGGGTAGCTTTCCACGTTTCTCGCGTCCCGACTGGCGATTAAAGACGTCCACACAAGGTTTCTCCAAAGTCAATTTATTGACGAACAAGAAAAGAAAGAAACGGAAAGAAAACAGAAAGTGGCTTCATGTCTGGACGAAAGACGGAGAAAAGGACGCAAAAAAATATGTCAGTCCTGAGGCGGAACGCAGACCACTGTGGTCTCCAAAATAAACAAACAAGAAAAACAAATAAAAATATAAAAAATATCAACAAAATTTATTCACACGTGTAAGGAGCATGCTCTTAGAGCTTAAAACAAGAAGGAGACACGGAAAACATACGAGGGACAGAAGAACAAACAACATATTGAGCTACAGAAGGATAAACAATAGTTCCGCTGATTAATAAACAAACAAATGTGAAAAGCGAAAAGGAACCCAGTAACAAGGACTGAGAGTATCATGATTTTGTAAAAGGAAGACAAGCAGGGAAGTTAGCAATAAGCCAAGAACAGGAAAGGAGGATAGGAAAAAAGAAAAAAAAGACATGGAGCAAAGTGACAGAAAAATAAAAAACAATTGCAAATTGTATAAAGATAATTATAGCTACAGATTTCAGCATCAGAAAGAAAAACCAGTAATATTGACATCGTAGGAGGGTTACATTTAATGGACAGACATTAATATACGATAAAGCATTATTATTTTTTTTAAAAAAAGATGTAGGTGTGAGTGTGTGTGTGGGTGGGGTGGGGTTAAGGGGAACTGGTGTATGTGAAATGAGGGCGGAGGGATAGGTCTGCGTGGGCGTGTAAAGTGCGTGTATCTGTGTTTGTTTGCCTGTGTGCAATCTTTATTCGTCGAGAAGGTTCTAATCTCATCGTTTTCTCTCGCTTGCAATCATATTTTGTATGAAAACTGCAAGATATCCTGTGATGAAAAATGTCAAAGTTAGTATTATCTACTGAACCTATCATCCCCAGAGAGAGATTGAATTATCCTTTATTGATATATTCCATCGATATTCCCCCTCAAAGAGAGGGAGAGAGTGGAAAAAAAGAGAATTAGGGAGAAAAAGGAGCAATAAAAAGCGAAAAAGAAGAAAAAAAAAGCTGTACCAAGCTTTATTATTTATGACAACCTCCCATCACATAGGGCGTAAAAGAGATCGACAAACAGCCAGGTGAAAATTACACACCTAATTAACAGCAAATCAAGAGGACAAAAAAACAACAAAAACAAAACAACAACCAAAGATCCATTGCCTGTCAAGCAGTATCAAAATGGACTGAATGTAGGTGGGAAGAATAGGAAAAAAGAATAAATACAGTTAAAACTGTCAACACTATAAACATGGTGGCCACAGGAAGAAAGGGTTTCCTTACATTCTGTTTTGTGGTTTAGTCAGTCTTTCCACGGAACTTATCACCAAGACGTGCAAATAAATAAATAAGCACAAAAAACTTGTGTTTTCAAACAATTTCAGATCTCATGGAATCTGCAATGGGCTAAAATAATTTTCGTACGATTATCCTGCGAAATTCCCATAATGATGCTCAGTTTTTGGCGGGCAGTCGACTGCTGCCTCAGACAATCTGCGGTCAGCTGCGGCCACCACCACGAGCTCTGAAAGCTTTGCCACACAATGAGACGGTTAACGCCTTTCAAAGAACGTTATTTTGGGCAGGAAGTGCATTTACAAACTCATTTTAAGAGTATGAAAACAAACTCTGTTTTCCAGTTGAACCATGGCCCGCTCTTTGTAGGAATTTCATTCCCACGGGGAGGATGGATGGAGGATGGAAGTGGGATAGGCTCAATCGAGTGAGAGAAAAAAAAAAACAACCTTAGAAGCTTCGGCTTGACAATGATTCGACTGCATTAATTCTCCCTTCTCATTTTGGTGGCAGAGGGACGGCTCATGGGGAGAGGGACGGGGAAGGTGGAGGGACGAAATGGAGGGAGATGTAGTGGGCAAGATAGACCACACAGGACATGAGAGAAAGAAAAAAAAAAGAATGAAGAAGAAAATAAATTACTGGAGCAGATAAAAACACGATTTTGTCCTCTACACACAGGAGAGAGAGGGAGACATCGAGAACACTGAACACACAAATTTAATGTGGCATCACATTGCCCACACAGTAAACTGTTGACAACAAAATATTAAAGCAAGATATATATATATAAACAGAAATAATGAGGCTTATATTTCAATGCTATACAACTTTATACGCATATAAAAAAATTCCTTATTTTTGGGTTTGTTTGTTTGTTTTTTTTTTCAGACAGACAGAGACAGACCTAGAAGCTTGCCATACAAACAACACGTTTCCTAGGTGTATTAGACTATAAGCTGCAGCCGGAAGGTCTAGTCCCAGCTATCCTACTGAGCTCTTGGACTCCTGGCCATGGACTAGACGACATACGGGGACTTTAAATAACCTCCCTGCTTCCAATCTCGGAGTTTGTTCAGGCCTCAAAAACATTTTTCCCCTCAGTCGTTCCCTACCCCAAAGTAGCCTTACCTCCAGTTCCTGCCTACAGGCACAGGGGCAGCTTAACTCGGGGATTAGCAGTGCATTGCGGGGAGATTTTCTACGATTTTGCCATCGTCCCTGATGCAGCGGTAAGCAGAGGTGGGAGTATCAATCTTGCTGGACAACAACACCTGCTTAATGTGGACTGTGCTACTTTCCAGTTGACTAGCTGCCATGGTAACACATTTCCGCTCAAATGTTGAGAATTAAATGAATGAATATTTTTAATTGTTTCTGCTTTCTGTACAGTTTTATTAGAAAATTTCCATGTCTTTTCACATTCCACCAGTGACTTGTCTGCCTTTTAAATAGTTTCTTTTATCTCTAGCATCACTCAGTTCAAAATCGTATATTTTTCTTTACCTCCTCTTCCCACATCCAGCTACATTCCCCAATCGACATATTATTATCTTCTTTTTTTTCTTCCCGGTCTTTATTTCTTACTTTCTGTTACATTTACATTTTTGCTCGTAGAACAGCCCCTGAATTAATATTGTACAGCATTTTTTTTATCTCCTCTGACTTCTCCTACTTCAGTGAATGATCTAGTCTAATCCCTTAACCACTTACACTGAATAATAAATAAGTCTCTATTTGTTTCACACGCCTACTCTTCATCTCTGGAACTTGTGCGTGCGTCCGCATGTGCGTGTGCTTGTGTCGGTGCCTTCTAGTTCTTATATTTTCAACCCTGAGAGTTTGGCCAAGTCTAAAGAAATTGGTTAAGTTACTTCATTAAGTGTGTGTCTGGTATTTAAGTAGGTCTACTTAGTGTCCCCCCAGTAACGACTCGCGACTCACACTTTTAGCGCGAAGGGCCTTCCCACGTCTGAAAGGATTTTCTTGAAGTAGATTACGAAGGTAATCTCTTGTTTTATTTTGATGGTGGGAAAAAGATACAACGAAGAAAAGCGCTGAGCAAAGGAATAGACGACAAAAGTAAAAGCCAACGAAAAAAAGATAAGAGAGGCAGACATAGAAAGATAATGAGAAAAAGCTAAGAATGAGATATCACTGAAAAACATAATAAATAACCACATAGGCAAAACTTTTCTGTCAGTTGTTGGAAGTTTTTGAAGTTTATTTTCAAAATTTTTTTTGAAATCTAGAGGTAAGACAAAAACTGTAGTAGTAAGAAATGTTTTATCAAAAGCGGAATTACGTCTGTCCTCGTTCTCTGCCCACCACCTATTCTTGGAGGATTGTATTCGCGATTTTTTATTGCCAACATATTTAAAGTTCAAGCCTGACAGTTCCAAAGTATCGAAGTTAATCTTTCAACTGGGTTGTTGGGTTGGAGGGGGAAGTGAAACTTTGGTGCTTCACGCCGAAACTTCATCATGAGGGCGACGTCATGGAATTGCAGCCGACATTGTGAACAGAGACACAGAGAAAGAAAACTTTCATGATTCTCATTTGATTTTTGAAGGATCATAATTTTGTATGCTTATCCTAATACAATGTAAGCTAGTGGCAGTCCTAAACAAAGTTTATACTCGTATATACATAGTTAAGCAGCTCTGTCATTATCATTTCGTTGTACCACCTTCCACAATTCCTCTTCACTACTCCGCTCAATATTATTGCGGACTGTCGTGACTAGGAGTCGAGAAAATAACGAATCTCGAAGCGATGTGATTACAATGAAACAAAACGACATAGATCAGGACCACGTGTTATCAGGTTTCCAAGGTCTCCTGATGAAAGCTTCCAGACATCATCGCTGCGGTCTGTTGCTTCCGTCTCCAGGGCGCGATAACTCTGCCTGACCTCTCCTCCGGGGAAATTTAAACTCTGATATTCAGGTGGCCTGTGCGGCACTCATGCCATATATCAGGTTTAAATTTCGCTTTCTCTCTTGTATAACACGTTAATATATTAATCAAGGGGTATTGAAGCTTTCCGTCTCTAGCTAAACAAATCGGTCTTGTTGCTCAAATATAAGGCTATTACTTCTTTGCTAAAACAGTACTTGCTTCAGTTGAATGCTAAAAACTGTGATTGTGTTTACTCTGTTATTAAAAAACAACCCAGATGAGATTAACATGAAGGCAGATGCAGCGGCAGGATGAGATACAACATTGTTCGGTGACTCAATGGATGTTTGGACATTTCCTCTCTACCAGCGGTTCGTTTGCCCAACAGAGAGGGAGACAATGAAGTGAAAGAATCGATCTCAGAGAGAGTTAAAATTTACAGTTCATGGCCCTTTCTGTCGGTAAACATCGAGCACAAAGACCACTGATGATATGGAAATTCTCTACAACTCAGAATTACAAATATTCGTTTGTGGTTTTTTGGTTGGATTTTTTTTTAGATGTTAGAATGGAGTTTGAATATAAATTGCCTTTCGACGTTCAGGAAAAAAAGCAGTAGGATATGAGAGATGCTATAAATAAAATGGCTCAAAAAACGGAAACACATTTTTCGATGTGTGACTATACTAAGTGTTGACGATATGTCGCACACTAAGTTAACTTACACTCACGGATGCATGTTGTCAACAAATTGCCTTCTTGGCTTTACAGGTCGTGATGTAAGATTCCCAGACAGAAGAATATTAAACTCCTTTGTGTGCTCAAAATAATTTTAAACATATAAAAACTCAAGGCTGAACAGTGAACATAGAACACAACGAGAGATAACAGTAAAGTATAGATATAATCCAAAATTAATTTAATTTAATCAGTGCAGTGAATTTCAAGTCCTTTTTACTCAAACAATACTAACAAATTTTACACACTCCCTTGAACTACACTCATTGTAAAGTGAGAATAAAGGTACGTTAAATGTTTTCCAACTTACAGCTGTAAACATGAAAGCGGATATTGCAAAATAATCCTCTGACAGTAGGGCACAGGTAAACAGGACACGGGCACAAACGGTTCGTTTCAAAGACTTCATGAAGTGTAAAATAGCTTCATGAGATGTTCTTGAATCACACTGAGCTACACTGTCTCGACATGTCCTCTCACGAGTCTTTACAAACAGCCGGGTGAAGGGTTAGGGGTGACGTCACTAGGTTGACATCCTACCCCACCTGGTCGTTGATGATGGTGCAGTCTAGAGCAACTGAATGTCATATCGTAGAACAAAAGCAGAGGGCGTTCACAGGACATATGACGGCCCGGGACAGGTGACAAATCAGGGTCAACAAGCTGGTTCACTTGCCAAGGTACACTTTACAGTGCACACTACTCAGCTCATGCAAGTGGGTCCCTACAATCCTACCAGAAAAAAGCAACCTGTTATTCGGATTTACTGCAGAGTTCTACATTAAATTCGTCCCTCACAGGACCTCTCACTTCAGGCGTGAAGTCCAGTGATAATCATTTTACCAGCTATCAATGAACCACTCCCTTTTACGAATCCCGCCACATAAACCACACATAGCCACAGTTCTCATTCATCTGTGTATAATAGCACAAAAAGGCTGTATCTTGATCAGACGAGGTTTACAACAAGATGATTCTGAGACCGCGGCAGTATGTATCTCACAAGATCACCGAATACTTGAAAGTACAGACATTGTCTCATTCTCGCGGGTAGTGAATACACTGGTCCCTCAGTAGTTCAATTTTTTTTAAATCCTTTCTACGAGCATATTATATAACTGTCCTTTTTTTAGAACAACAAATGTAATGTCAGATTTTAGTTTCACTGGTCCTCGATAAAAGGCGGTCACACCAAAAATTGCCATATTATGGTATTCAACATTTTAATATCAGATGAACAGAGTCCTCCAAAGAGACCACATGTTTTAGTATAGTCTTTGTGTGTGTGTGTGTGCGTGCGTGCGCTGTAGTAGGTGAGTGGGTGGATCGTTGGGTTAATTGGGTAGTATGTTTATATAATTCTACATAATTTGGTAATAGTGTGACGAAACAGTTTCAAATGTTTTGTCCGCAAAAGTCTATGCTTTTATAATTGCTAACTTTAAGAACTCTTCAAATTTGTTTCCGGTATTTTTATGTTGTTTTTTTTTTATAATTTTTTTTCTACCCACGCAAAGGTCACGCAAACACGTGCGTGCATGCATAGCCGCAGACCGGATATAAAGTCGAATTCTTGGAAAAGACAGTATAGCCATGGATTTGTACAGCAGATTTGAGCGCTGGGGTTGTAAAGAAGCGAAAAATAAAAGAAGAAAGGAAAAAAGATGTAAAAAATTGACAATAAAACTAAAATAGGAATTTAAAAGACACAGTAACGGGGATTGGCAGGACAAATCACAGCAAAATTAACAGTTGATTGCATTGGAGCTGCAGCGGAGGTCTTGTTAAAGGGAGACCATCACCTACAATAGGTTTTTCTGCCGTTTACGTTTGCCTCCCCTGATGGCTTGACACTTTTTCCAAAAAAAACTTTTCTTTATTTTTATCTCTTTGTGAAAGTTAAACATAAAAGTAAAGAAAGAAGGAGTAAAATAAGGAAATAAACAAAACCACACTTTGCACTGGCACAAACTTATGAACGCAATATATTTTTAGTTTGTGAGCAAAAGGAAAATTTCTGTCTTGAATTTCCTTGGATAGACAATAAAGTTTGATTTGATTTCATTTTAGCAAATATAGAAATAAAAAAATTGGACATGCTGACAAGAAAAAATATCGAAATAGCCGAACACCAATTTTAATCTAGACCTCCAGGGTTACCTGTTTCTTAAATAAAAGTAAATCATGGCCCACAGTTAAACTAAGGCACACTTGCCTGCGCTATTAGTGCTTTTCTTTATTCCTCTTCTCTTAAACATTTTAATTAATATTTTTTCAAAATGTTTGAGCAAGTACAAATAACAAAGTTAAAATATCATTCACATTCCATTCTCATTCCCCTGAGAGGAATGGAGAAGCTGCCATAACACCCTCCCTTTCCAGTTTATTCCTGTTTATTCAAGAAATGACAACTTGTAAGATTAAGATAACGCATCCATAATAAAATATATTTTATTATAGAAAGCTTTACCTCACAACAAAAGCGGGATTAAAGTGCTTACAAACATGACCACCTTCTCACAGAAAGCATTGCTGTACTCCATTGATGGGCTGAATGCTGCAACAACCTGTACAGCTTTCATCAGGACAGATGCTAACATCCTTCAAAACAGCCAGACTAGAACCAGTGGACCTGCATAACTATAAGAGAACGAGAGCGGGACTGCTGAATAACCGAACATGAGCTTATTTTAGTATGACAATGGGCGTATGTCTAGGAAGATCCATTACCTGTGCAGAGAACACCATGTGTCAAACCCTCCACGATCCTCTTATTTTCATTTCCATTGGTAAACAGCAGTTTTGTAACCTACGATCTGCAGAAGATGTCAAGTGTGAAAGCAGACATTGATAGAGAACTGCAAGACCTTACCAACAGATTGACAAACACTCAAACGCATTTGAAATGGACACCAGCTCTGACAAGAGTAAACTCATGGCCATTAGTAGAGTTCTACATGAACGGGGTACAGCTTGAAGAGGTAAAATGATTTAAGTGATTGGAAGCCACATTCTCTATAGACAGAAACTAAAAGCTGCATTAGATTCACAATAGTAACCACGGTAGTGGCTGGGCTGACCAGGTCTGGAGTACTCGTGACATCGGGTTTACTACAATCTCACAAGTCTCTAATAGTGCCCACCCTGCTTTACGGATGTGAGGGTGAACTTTGCTTGCCGACGTGTAGGGGAGAATACAGATATTCAAGTGCCTGATGATGCTTCTCTGGATCTCGTACAGAAACCATAAAACCAGTTATCACATTCGCAGGACACCAGGAAACCCTACTTGCAACAGACAAGTGATGTAAGAATGTCTGGTTTGGCCATGTTACACGACAGGACATCTTGTCAATGATAGCCTTCAAGGTATATTGGAGGGTGGTGAACCATCAAAGACTGGACTGGTCATCCTGTGCAGGATCTGTTTATTACCCCCTAAAACAGTCGTGAGTGGCGGGCCTTGGATTCTCACCTCCCCTATTCATGACCGGTACCAGTAAAAACTGTAGGACTGACCGATTGACCTCCATACATACGCGCATTTAACGTACTTTATTTACACGAACATAACTTCAAAAAGTGAGATGACAAATGACAAACAACGAACTGTGTCATAAATGTAAATGTGGTCAATGGATGTTGTTTTCTCCCCTTACTTTGTCTTTAATCTCTCCTAAACCCTCTTGTAACACTACGAGCCACAGAAGAACCTAGAGCCATATGTCACCAGACTTTCTCTCTGACTTGCCGACGCGGGGAGGAAATGTTTGGTCCACGTGAACGAACAGCTTCTGCGGTGAAGAGATGATCAGGGTTAGTTGCATCCATGAAGCGTGTTGACCGCAAATTAAAAATCTGGTCTCATCAGTATTCTTGCAAATAACCGTAACTCGCGAACACAGACACACACACACACACACACACACACACACCCACACACACACAAAACACAATATAAATATGAATCCCCAGACAGTTTGGACTCTGTTTACTTGCCACACACAAAAATAAAGCCAAGAGTAATCAAGGACGGTTCGGAATCAAAAAGCATCGATTGAAATGCATGCAGCGTCCCTTGTCGGGTTGTCGCAGTTTTACCATGTTTGCGGTTCCCGTTACGACCGCACGGTGTCTGGATTAATGCGCAGCAGGCAGCTTTGGCATCGTCGTCTGGACTGACTCCAAACTTCTCCCTGGGCGTCCATGGCGGCTCCCTTTCCATCGACGCCATTCCGGTCGCATGACACTGACGTCTCGCCTGTCATGCGATGCTGACAAAAGATTTGTCTCCTATATTTATAGGTCTATATCTATCCAAGTTTTGGAAAAAAAAACTAAAAGGAATAATAATAAAAAGGTCAGTGAGACTGTCTGGAGTTCTTGCTGAGAGAACGGTCATGTGGCACGTTTTACACGAAGGTCCTATAACAAGGACAGACCGAGATTAAGTCTCTCTTTTTTTGTTTCTGTTTCATTTCCCAGTAATTATGGTAGGGAAGGGTGACACGAGACGACTGGTTGTTGATCGTTAACTCCGAGTTTATTTTGCCATTTGCGTAAAACCTAGACATTATTTAAGCATATTTATTTTAGAGCTCACCAGCGTACAAGGTCTTCTCCTGTTATTGTCAATAATGAAGGTAATAAAAGCGCACATGATTTTATGTTAACGCCATCCGATCGAAACATAGAAAATCTACTTTTTAAATACTATAAATATATTGTGTAATAACAGTGTCTGGAAATCAATGTTGATGTGACAACCGCCTCTAGAATATGGCGAGTGGAAAGTAAAGCTCGTACCCTGCCCTCATTACCTTTCCTATAATTAGATACACCTTTTTTGTAGACTAGCTGCTGGACGGATGACTTTGCAATCACATGTCCAAACATGTCCGAACCAGCGTTTAGATGCTCCATTGTCGCACAACTGTCAGGATTCACTGTGACATGAACAAGCTTTTATTGTCATCCCTAACCTGATATCAGCCCATGCCGAGCAAGCCACCCACCCGTTGGGTAGATCTGCTTGGTAAATGACGGTTGGACGCAGCAAGTATCAAAAAAGTCCTGCATGGAGCAGGGGATTCACTCCTTCACGGTGGCCATCTAGTTCTTTCTCTGTCAGCCTCGGCGGAGCTCTCCTTGGAGGAATGTTTTCGAGAAGGTGTCATGGCGGGTAACATGGCCGAATCAAACCAAGTTTGTGCGCTTCACCACCGCCATCAGGGTTTCCTGAGGGGACCCCAACGGTCGCGACTGCGCTCGCTTCAGTTGTTTTACATTACGAGTTTCAGAGCAGCTTCCGAGGTTTCAAAGATCTGGATCGGTTTTTCTCAGTAAGCACGATCAAAGTCTGATAACCGTGCATCCATGATGAAAAGATTGATTGTCCTTGTACAGCCTGTTCTGGATAAATGTGAGCTTGGTTCTGTCCCGTGAGAAGGTGACCATTGCTGTCATTGACGACTGACATTTCCTGCTGAACTTATTTGAGGAGGTTTTCAGCAGATGATAGACCTTCGTATTGTCCACCCCTGCCGTCCCTTCATCATTCCTCTCCAGATATCTCTATTCTCCTTTCTGTACATGGTGCAAGTTAATACAAGAAAAGTAATTTTATTTTTTGCATTTGCAAAATATTCGCTATCGTTATGGTATAGACGAGGTGACGGTCATAAATTCAATATGAAGTGTTAGGAGGAAACAAAGTTATTTACAAAGAGCAGGGCATCGATGTGTGTTTGTCTAATTGCTGTTGATGAATCACAACTACGTAACCCTAAAACACACACACACACACATGCATGTTTATTTCTAAAATTAACAGCCTACATTATCATCTCACGCCTTTGTATTACTGATCTTTTCTCTCGTTCGCGGCCGTCTGGAACATGCCAAGGGAAAGCACCGAGCAAGACGATCCCTGGTGAAAAGTTAAGTTGCTTCCCATTCAATCGTGAGTTTACTTTGGGCGAACCTTTAGCTTCGAGAACCCGCTTTAGGTATTCCCGAGGCTGTCTGGTCTGTTATTGAGGGAGCGCTTCAGCCTCAGTAACCGAGCAACAAAAAAACGGTAGAAAGCTTATGTCTTTGTGTAAATTAAAGATGAAATAAAAAAAGAGGGGAGAAATAAAAATACGTCGACAAGAAATGATGGTGGTGTTGCGTCGATCTAGTGATTACATATTGTATGACCAGAACGGGCCAGCCATAACTTCTCACCATTAGATACTAGTAAAGGGATACATGTATGTATGTGTAAATAAATATGTCTATATATCTTTCTATCAAATCAACTTCATTAGATATTGTTTAGAGATAATAACATTCTGCATGCCTACGCAATGATTTATGTTGCTATGTTGCTGCTTTTCGTTATAGACCTACTGAAAAGCCTTGGCATCACCTTTTATAGCAATTTTCTACATCACTAATCTCTTTGATGTTGAAACGTTTATGTGAGGAATCGAGTTTTTCCATATATTTTGCTAGCAAGGATACAAGTTACTTCTCACATAAATCCATAAACATTCAGTAATCAGATTTAGTTTACAAAAATGCTTTTCAAAGATTTCCAATAGGGAAGAGCAAAGTTTTGACACAAGAAATTTAAAAAAAAAAAACAATAACAGTTCGTTCCATCCAGCGGCGCCAAAATCAACTCAGTCGGAACGCCTCAGAAAGTGAAAGCAGATCATGTGACAGAGACGTCACTTCCACTGCACAAGTCGCATGCGCCACGGAAGCTGGTCGCTCAACTATCATCAGCTACGCCCTGCCTACGACTTCATAATTTCAGTCTGCAGACGGACCGGAAGGAGACGACAGAAGGCATCAAAGATCAGCTGTCTTCATCTTTTGAAGAAGAATCTTTGTGTGGCGCCGAGTTCAGCAGTAACGTCTCCTGGAGCCTGCAACGGTCTGGAGGTCTGGAGGTATCGGAGGTGTAGCTATACTTTGTGTTTTGTGACTAGACCCCAGTGGGCCCATTGCCATGGTAACACTTACGATTGGGCAGAAAGTCTTCACAGCACTGGAATCTGTCAGCAAGGATGAAGAAGTACGTGACCATATTTTTAGGCAGAATCATTGGACACTTAGCTTTGCCAGAAACACTGTCGAAGATGTTTTGAAGGCTAAAACCAGGTGTTTGAATAGTGAGAAATAAAATCATGTTCGGTACAAGAATAAGAAACAGAAAAACACCCAATAAACCTCATGCTTCCTCAGTAACACTATAAGCTTATAAATAATGTTTGGTATAAATTCTCTTGTAACGGATTACCTTTCTGAAAATTTTCAAACACGCAGAAGAGATGATAACTATAACGCATTTAAAGAATCGACAACAAATCAACACAAGCATGTTATTTACCTGTCGACTGTCACCCATGGCGATTCTGCAGGTGTCTGACTGCTACAACAGCGACACGCGGCACGTGAATAGGTTGGACTCTAAAACACTCGTTTGTCGTGAGTAGACTCACTTCTGTCATACATAGACAAGTGTTTGTTGAGTAGACACACCACCATCACGAGTAAAACTATTTCTGGTATTTCTGGCCTCTCAGCGCTGGAATGAGCTGGAATCCAAATTCAGCAGATCGTAGTCAACATAGCACAAAAGGTTAAAACTATTTTCTTCGCTCTACATTCTCTAAAATAATGGACCAGACGACAACTGGAAGATATAGACCAGACTGTTCCTTTGATCTCCTGATTGTTTACAAATAAATTTGATTACTGGATACACAGTTTCCGGATTACTGACATAGCAGTTGATATCAACATTAACGTCTGTTGTTTTTTCCTCCTCCTTTGAATAACTTGTTTTGTCAGAAGCGATCTCCGCCATTTTATACAAATAATTATTTGAAGCACAACTCGATTTTTTTAACAGCGTCCAGTCCAGAAGACCATTCTCGAACAATTACCAAAAGCAGTGAGGCGCCCACAAAGACTTCCTTGAGCTTTGTCCTGTGGTTCACAACTGAAACTAAATCTTTTTGTTGCTGCACTGAAGGAACTTCCATCTCAGCTTGAAGATATGATTGTAAGAAAGAGCGATTCGACCTCTTCCCGTACTCTGGTGATGATGACGCAGCAGAATACTTTTCCAATCAAACCGGAACCTGCTCTGTTGGAGGAATACAACTGGCTGCAGACAGAAAAAGCTACCAGGAACTGTGAAGAGAAAAGTTACAAAGAAAAACAAGTTAGGGACTGTTTACCGCTTGATATGCAATGACTGTGCACTAAGAGGAACTACAATCGATGCTAGAGTTTTATTCTTGCACGTCCACCGCCCATTTCAAAGAGCAGGGTACGTGCAAATCTTGGCTTTATCTGAGATAAAAAGTCGGGTAGAGCATGTGACAGCGAGAGGAAGGAGTCATTCACACTCTGCTTTTGAGTGACGCTGCATGAATACCAACAGCTACTTAACAGTCGATGTGATATTTTCATCTTTAAATAATGTAACACTTTTTGTATACATCAGTTTGTTTTTCTAGCTACCCCCGACTACTGCAGATCGTTAGGGGTGGACTTACACTCCTGAGTGATGGCTGCAGATTGTCTTCGCTATAAATCCACCCGCGGGTACCTGGCATGAGAGAGACTGGAAATGGTTGTTGTGCATCAGTTGTATAGTTTACAAAGCTTGCTTTCAGTCGACCACAGGTCAGATTTGAGGAAACTAATGTCGATCTCAACTGACATCCTGTAACGCTCACGTGACGCCATGTAACGTTTACCTGTAAAAGATGACGTCATGTAAAGATCATGAAAAGTCAATTTTCATTTAACATTGTACCCTCGTGAAAAGTCTAGCGGGCTCAACAAAGACGGTTTTGATGTAAAAGCTTTAGCTGATGGAAGAACAGTAATCAGATGTCATTCGGGCGTATCTACAAACAGGACCTCAAGACCTTGACCTCTCATGCAAGGGGATGTTTGTAATTGTGTCTCGAGAACATAGGACAACCACTCACCTACATTTTTAGAAAAAAATACATGCGACCAGACTTCAAAAGAACATAAAAACAAAGCGTGCTCAATGAAGCAAGTCAAGCTTGTTTAAATTATTTCTAACCACAGCAAAAGAGAACAAAGCAACCTTCAGGACACGGTGTGGAAGGAGAGGAGACGAGACGACACAGTCTTGTCAAGCCACACACAGGCCACTTCCCCATCTTGGGGAAAGCAACCCTGACGTTAAAAGCATTGATGGAAGAGAAAAAAAAATTACCTGAAAAAAATAAAGAACGGAAAATTACGGAGAATCCCCGATTATTTAAAAGAAAAAAAACTTGGAAGGTACGACGAGTCGGTTGGCTCATTGTTCATGTCAGCACTGAACTGAAACATTGAACTGAATGAAGGGGAGACAAGATGCTGCTGATGGAGGGTGGCTGGGAGATTAGTAGTTGTTGCTGTCGTCCTAACGTTTCTGTCCTGCTCCGTGGAGTAGGCTTTTTACCTCCGAGCACGCAGACCTCTGGTCGGATGGGGGTCGTTTATCATCTTTAAACAGTGGACGACAGGATGGAAGGAGCAAGCTATTACGAGCCGCAGTTTTTACCTCCCCTTCAATTTCTTGTGGTCCATCACGTAGGGAAGCACACGCTAATTTGGGCACGGTGGAGAGAATCACAAAATACCCGGATCAATGGGATTAACGACCGCTATTTCTCTCGTTCAATCTCTTTCTCTTTTCTTTAACCTGCGTTTCCCTGAGGTTACGACCGCTAGAGGGCAGTAAGTGTCCACAGACACGCCAACACTTAGAGAGATATAAAAAAGATCCCACGCGAAGCTGCAGACATCAAAGTAATTTGTTCTGCCATTATCGTTTTCGTGTGAAATGTATATTTCTTGAACAGTTGGTTACATTAAAGTCGACACACCAAGGATAAACATATGAGAGTGATGTCATCAAAGTAAAACGTATTACTGATTCAAATTCTTTTCCAAGAAACCAGACAGCAAAACTTAATCAAAGTAAAATTGTAATAGATTAGATAAAATGTTCAAAGAAAACGATGGGGAAAAAACAGAGTGGACAAATTCATGAATGAATAAATGGAACGAACAAGAAGTAATACAACAGTGAATGAAAAGAACAAAAAAAAGAAAGAAAAAATACAAAAAATGATTGAAAGGGAAAAAATGATAATAAATAAAGAATAAATAGAAGTAGTAAAAAGAATGAATGAAAAAGAGAATCTATGAATAAAACGCAATTTTTTGACATTTCAAGTCCTTCCAGGAAAAATCATGGTTTTAGCGTCTCAATCTGAGAAAAAAGTTTGGTTTCGTATTTATCATTGGCACAGTCCTGTAGCTGTACGGCCTTCCCCAGTTGCTGCAGACGACATAGAAACCTTGTGAATGAATGAGACACCGGAGAGGTGCGTGGTCCACGGTGACTGCTTCGGATGGCTGGCAGGACAAAAGCCCGATGGTCGGAAATCGGAGATTGAGAAGTCTAGACGCTGAGGGCTGACCTTCTTCCGCTGCCTAACTATTTGGACCAGCTACATTTTAAAACTAGCTTTAAGTTCTTTTTTTACGACTATGGAGCGACTCTTTGATTCTTCTGCTCTCGTCTGACCGTCGCGACACGCTGAGAGATTTTGTTTCTATGATTTAAGATGCAAATACAATTTTATTTCTGGAATCTTGTGTTCAGCCAACCCGCCTGACCCGAGTGAGGAGCGGATTACTAGATGTTTATCAAAGACTGTTTTGTAAATGAACTTTCCCTCCATTCTCTCTCATGTCCACCTTTGTGTGTTAGTGTTATTCCTCCTAACTCTATTTCTTTCTCCCAGCATCTTTCTTTCCTTTCTTCCTTCCATTGTGTGTGTCACGTGCACCGTAAACTTCATCATGTCAGCTTAACATTCTTCACTTTTTCGCTTTCACAGCTACCAGACGTGTTGGATAATAGTCTTTCTCTCTTTTTCAAACTGTCTGTTGGGTTAAAACCTGTCAACACCTCCTTCCTTAGTTAAAAAAAAAAAAAATTCAAATGCAAAAGGCTTCCTGAAATGAAGATGTCACAGGCGGAGTGAAAGAATGCAGACGTTTTGCAGAATTCAATCAATTTTTAATGTGAGCTTCCATTTCTTCGCTGCTTTACTACTTTGATTAAATCTTTCTGCTGGGGGACCGCCTCTTACCTCATGTGTGAGAGCGAGAGGTCTGGTGGCGGTTGGGATGCGGCAGTTTTGCATAACTCCACGCAGCCCTGACTCTCGGTGGCTGATTCTCTGCGTCAAAGATGTCCTGGCGGTCAAATAAATACCTGCTTTTTTCTGTAGATGAATAAATTAGCCACCGATAAATTCCTCAGACTGCCTTATTTGTTATCAGGACAGTCACCTCATCACGAGCATGAATGGACAAAGTCGTTCTACCATGTGTGAAGACGTTGCGTCCTCCGCTGAACCACCGCGAATTCAAATGCTGTCACGTGTCTTCTGCAAGCGGTCGTGTTCAGCCAATCAAAGGCTTTTGTGGGGCTGTGCAGTGTTAACCACTCGTTATCCTTATGTCAATGTTTCATTTGTAATGTGAGTGAGTTAAAAATCATATAGGCGATTCTTCCCTGCAAGCATCTCGACAGTTGAGAATGACATCTTAACATCTTCTGCATCATGATGACATTCTGATTCCTTCTCCTTGAAACTGTTGCAAAACTTTCTTTCTGCTACCAACGCACTCAATTCTTTTTATTCTCACCTCGTGGAAAAATCCACATCCACCAATATCCCGCTGTTCGTGGCATTTCTGAATCTGAAGTTACAGTACTAGCAAAGTATCGAGTTTGCAACATGGATTTCAACGAACAGAGATTAGTTTGTAGGCCTGACTACTCAAGCACGTCCAACAGTATCCCGTCAACATGTTTGTTTTTACTCTTCCTGTGACATGCCTCCATGTTTGTTGTCTAATCCATCAGTAACAGTACACCGTCCTATTGTCAACTGTTGTTCCGTAACATGACACTTACTGGTCTCAGCGCCTTTTAATCACTTAAGCATGTTTTGATTCTTGCGAATCTCTGTCCTTCGACGTCTGACTGGTCCTCCACCAGTCCTCATAACAAGATCGTTCGGAGGAAAAGACTTTGTCCCAGTTCTGTATAATGTGTCGTGTCGAGTTATTAGGCCTTCCCAGACCATCTGGATGACTTCGATGATGTTGCTTCCTAGTCGGACTCGTCTTAAAAGCCTTCATTTGTCTGGTTTCTGAAGACTTCAAAATGTCCTCAGAAGAAGTAACGGTCCAGCTGGCATTTCTTTACTGATTAAGGATTCAGGGGCTATTTCCGGAACTGCTTAGTTCGCTCTGTATATTCTCAGTGCAAGTACAGGGTAAGAACACTGACAGTGATGCACCTTAGGATTTACCTGTGAGAGATGTTACAACTGCGATGATTTGTGAATCAAACACCTTACTATTGCTAAAAAAATACAGATATGACAGACATTAACAGTGCAATCTCTCTCACTATTTCTCTCTTGTGTATCATCAACAACCAGATTACCAACCAACAGGATGCCGCTAGCATGGAAGATGAGGCGGTTAACGACTTGTGTCGAGGGAAAACATAGATGATAATTTAGGTATGAGCAGCTTTTTCCCTCGCAAAACTTCAGCAATCAAGCGTGGAAAACATGTGTTCCCTTGAGCATTGTGAGGTAAATAGTAATAACTGGTGTTCAGTAAAATCGTCTGTTAACAAAGCATTCCAATCTAACATCTAAAAGAATAAATCAATAAGTAAATTATTATTTTATAAGTAAATAAATACAATTTTGTTTTCAACTGGTGATTATTTTTGTAGTATGTTGTTGGTGTGCCGTAGAGGGGAAGTTGATAAGTGGGTCATAGCTCATGAGTACAACATTGAAAACAATAATGTACACAGAATAAACATAATATAGCGAGCGTAATAACACTGCCAACATAAACCTACAGAGAATAATATTACACCACCTATATACTATATAAACAGCATTTCCGGTCCTGTCCACCCAGTCGTGGTATAGCTTCAGTTGCTGGCACGGCATTAAACACAAACAAACAAACAAACCCGCCCACCCAAGTTCACACACAACACACGACACCCACACAGCACACACAGCCCTCCCCCAGCAGTGGCCTGGGCTTTGTGGATGTGGGATGGGGAAGCAAACATTTTTGAATGGGGTGGCTGCCCCGTTTGTCCTTCTAGTTCCTACGCCACTGCCCCACATGCAATCCTCCATCCCCCTCCACCTACACACAGTCCACATACCCACCCAACTCCAACACCCACACAGTCTTCCACACCCACAAAACCCACACCTCATCACCCCACATCCCCACAAACACGACACCCCACAAACCTTTCACCACCCCTGGACCTCTTGAATCCATTCGTCCTCTTGCTTATTCCCCTTGAATACAATGGCGCTGATCAGTTTATCTTAATGGTCGGACGACAGCTGCGGCAGCCCACTCCATTCGCCAGCCTCTGCTCGTGGTGCTTCGTGTATCTCTGTCAAGATGGGGGAAACATGCTGCAACCACACAAAGCTGCTAGAACCTGGATAAGAACTGTCGTTGATCAATGAGTTGTCTGCTTACTCTGCAGTTGTCTCCCTGTGAACAGACATGGCGCGATTCTTTTTGGGTGTTTTTTTTTTTTTTTTCAAACCTCCTTTTGTATTGATAGTCTAACTTCACCGACTTAAAATTTACTGTTTCCCATTGTTTTCCAAACGAGGCAGTGAGACATTGAACGATCTTCTAATGAAGTTAATGTAAAACACTTTAATGTTTTAGTATTCACGCACCAGCTAAACTTTGTACTTTTCTATAACATGTGTAATATTTTAACTAAATAAATAACATTTTTTTTTCGTTTGAGATGTCAGTAAATTAAAACCAAATTTTTTTCAATTTTCAAACATTTTTGAAGGATATTTCATTTGATTACCAGGTGATATTTCTCGCAGACATTGAACTTAGATAAGCAAATGCTATAATGAGTGTGCTGCTTTAAAACTAATACAAAGTATGCGAGGACGAAGCATGTCAAGACACACCTGGCTTTATTCAAACAACATGCCTTTTCCATCTCTCTCTAGTCGCTGTGTACCCGCAATAACCACATTCCACCCGGTCCTGGCCTGGCTTTCAAGATATGGCTCATTGCGGAATAACGACAAAAGCGATGCGCAGGCATATTTTAATAAATCATCAAAGCTGAATAAGAGCAACAAATTGCCAGGGAGCCAGAAGCGAGTGGCCAAGTGTGACAAGGAAATTAGGCAAGTGACCTTCAACAGGCCGGAGGTAATCGTCGCGAGATTTACTACCGGGGCAAGGGGCACGAGCGCGAGCGATAAGGACGCGAGGGCGGAGAGTGTTGTGACATAATCTTGATCTGCGATGAGCTCACGGCACCCTGATCTCCCCTGGCATCGCAGACTCCCTTCGAGAAGGATCAGTGAACACATTAGGTGGACGATGATCGGGTAAATCTGGTTTGGAGGCTGGTAGAGTAAGCGGGTTGGCGTGGATGCCCATGGATGGGATACGACTTTGGTATTTGAAACCTTTACTATCTCTTCATCACTTTTCTCATCCATCTCCCGATATCCTTCTCTCTTTCTCTCTGTCAAATGTGTCTTGACTCATGTTTTCGGTATCGAAGAGTGGGCATAGCGCGTGTAGGCAGGTGATGGGGATGAGAAAGGTATCAATGGACAGGTGACTAAGAGGACGGCTATTTTTAGCTCACCCTGTAAAAGTAACAATGGATGGAACACCTGGTCAATAACGAGTTGGAGTTCTGTGTATGTTGTTTTCATTGCTTTTGTTTGCAGTATTTTGCATAGATAATTGATTACAAGAATTATAAAATACGGGAAACGAACACACATACACGCATGAACACTGGCACAATACACACAGAAGAAGGAAGAAAGAAGGAAAGAAACAAAGTAAGAAAGAAAAGGAGATTAAATTCCAACGTCTGATAAAAGCACAGAAGCAAGCCCTACTTTCATGTTTGTGTATATAAATATATTTAAGGATTGGCCAGTTCACATATGAATATCACTATAGCAACACTTATTCACAGCAGTCTTTAAAGCCGCAGTAGGGAAATACAGACAGAAGCCTCATAAACCACGAATAAAGGTTTCCGCTGAAAAGGCCAGTGGAGGCTTACAACAATCGCCAGACAATTAAAATGAACAAGAAGAAATTCTTTTTCTCATAATAAAAACTTTTATCCGGATTTTTTTTTTTCCTTTTAGAAGAGCTGATGCGTGTACAAAGAAACGGACGCAGCAGTTCTTTTGAACTGTTTAGCTCAAAGCAGTGCAAGTGCGTGGAAGCATGATGTTAGATGAACGACCTGGCAGCCAGCTCCACATCATTGCACGAGAGGTTGAAAAAAAAATGTTGTACATTACCCTGATGTGGGACCAGGGAAGCTGGAAGCCATCTAACTCCAGGGGACTGGAGGACTGTGGTCCGGTCCAGCAGCTGAAGCCAGAGCAAACACCAAGGTGATGAAATGTGTTCTGGGTCTGAGCACACCACACCCTACCTTGTCAGGGGCTGCCCTTGTGATCCTTGTTTACTGGCGGTCATCGGAGGATCTGGCTGGCAAGGTATAGTCTTCGTAAGCTCCTGTCTGTGTCTTTCATGTAGGAAGTCTTACCTAAAACGTTTTTATAATGTTTTATGAAGAAAGTTACACACAGACACACACACACACACGCGCGCGCACACACACACACAGACGCGTACACCACAAACGAAATTAAAGCAAAATCTAGGAAAAGAAAACTCAAGACACAACACAACTTATTCTTCCTTTGCTTTTGAGCTCTTGAGGATTTGATGCTGACTCACATTTCACCCTAAAGCGGCACAGGAAAAAAATCACTGATGTGACAATGCTAGTCTTTTATTAAGATATATATAAACATTCTTTAATAAAACTTCCCGTATAACTATTAAAAAAAAACAATTTCTCAAAACTATTTTAAAAGAATTAGTCATCTTCTACATTGCTCATCCCTGGGTTAGAGTTACATTCCAACTTTTCTTTTGTTGTCTACCAACGAGTGGGTAACTGAGTGAATCAGTGGGCAGTGGGAGAAGGAGGGAGCGGGTAAGTGAATGAGTGTACGCGTTTCCCCTCGTGCACGTCAGCACGTGCGTGATTTCGATTTCTTACTTTTTCCACTACACGCCCTAACGCTTATGAAATGATGTCAGTTAAAATTGTCAGACAACCCCTGACAGACTGATGTAATAATGTGCATGTGTGAGAGAGAGAAGAGAGAGAGAAGAGAGAGAGATGGGAGAGAGAAGGAGAGACAGAAGGAGAGAGAGATGGGAGAGAGAAGGAGAGACAGAAGGAGAGAGAGATGGAGAGAGAGAGAGAAGGAGAGAGAGATGGGAGAGAGAAGGAGAGACAGAAGGAGAGAGAGAAGGAGAGCGCGCGCACAAACAGCCAACCAGTGACAATGTATTGATCAGTCTGTCACCCGATTAATGGCTGTTTATCGATCCTCAGTCGGCCTGAATCATACACTGAAACTGGGTTCGGAAAGCTGGTGATCTGTGACACGGCACGGTAAACAAAGTGTCCACAATGACAACACACACACACACAGACACACACACCCGTTCACACACACACACACGCACACACACACGTTCACACAGCAGACACACCGCAAACAACAACAACATTCATAAACAACACCATCAATCAACGACAGGCAAGACAAAGAAAGACCTGTGACAGCTAGAAGCAAGGCTTATTTTAGACAATAAAGTCGATGTTTGTGGCGATGACAGCCAAGACTCGTTCTCTTCACAAAAGCTCGCGTGCCTGTAGCCAGCAGCATTCTCCACACACTCAATGTGAAAACTGCACACAATGTTTACATTTGATTGCACCTGCACTTTAGATACTCATGATTAATGCATACAATTTTTTTTCAATGGAGAAGGACGATTGTTGATAAATCTCCAACGACACTTTCTTTAAAATGCTTTATTTTTCTGTATTTATTTATTCATTTTTGTAAAAAGTTCTACAGAACACAATTTTTGCGGAAAATCTGCTTCTCTTTATTGTGAAAGCTGTTGATGAACAAACAAGAACCGACTTGCTAATAGGTTGATGAAAGCTTCTTGCCATTGATTGTGGAGTACTTAGCTTGAGAGAAGTTGTTTTTCTGCAGGCAGCAGAGCTCTGGGATAACTACCTCCACCGAGGATAGCTTACACCGCCCGTGTTTTTATTCCAGAAATTAACTCTTCTCACGATATTCGTAACCCTGTGTCCCTCCCACTATTTGTTTTCTCCTCCCATCAAGCTGACATCAGAATGTAAAAAAATTGAATTTGTTGCTGAAGAGGTCATCAGTTTATATTATTAATAATGTTTCCTCTTTGTCCCTCTCCTTCCACCAAACCCAAATAATCTACCCCGTAATATTCGTCATTGATACATCCCTTCTACACATTATTACTTATTATTTATATTTTAATATTGTTCAGTGTTTCCCGCATGTTGTACACGACTAGTCCCAGGATAAAGGTATTGAAGTTGTACTCGTTTGATGTGTTTTCGATGACTACAATAATATTTTTCTCTCTCTCCCCTAACCTTTGTCAGTGTGTCAGTCTGCTTGCCTTCAGCTTCTCTTCTATCTGTCTGGCTGGCTGTCATGACATTTCGGTCATACAAATAAAGAAGAACACATCATAACCAAGTTTAACAATATTTTCAAGTTACACAATATTGACTGTTTGAAACTTGAAAAACAATTTTGTTATTCAGGTCCGGAAGACGAAGCTTCCGTCTGTCGTCGGTGGGTGTGACGGGCTGTTCACCACCTCACCGCATGTCTACCTTCAGCTCATAAAAGAAAGTGCAGGGCTCTGCAGCAAACCACGGCCCGTAGGAATGTTTGTTGCTTGGCAAACAAAGACTTCGCAGACAGAAGCTTGGCTTCATTGTACGACAACAATAGACCATCGTATCGTGGAGAAGAAAAAAAGAAATGAAGGCAGCTGATATGGGTGGGCAAACACGCGCCTGGAACTCGCCCCAGAACAAGAGCGGCGTGGCACCAAAGGAAAAAATAGTTCCCGCGGAGTTACGATGGGATGTAAATCTGGTCTCTGTTTAATTAAGCTTCGCTTTATGATTGCACATACGGGGCAGGAGTTTGCCTTTCCTTGTTTGATATTGTCTAGTGACATGAATTCCGCACTAGAAAGTGTTTGCTTCAATCGACAGAGATAGGACTAGATTTCTGATGAGTGATAGAAGGCGGGCGAGGAACTGCGTGAGAAGGTGGAAGAGGATTCGGATACAGAAGTGACCTCGAGAACGTGGTAGATAATACAGGTAAAACTACAGGTATGGTTGAAGCATACACGCGCGTCTGAAGGAAAGACGGAATAAAGAATAAACGAACAAAATAAATAAAAGTAAACGAACTAAAAACGAAACAAAGAAACAAAGAGTGAATGATCAAAAAATAAAAAAATAAAAAAATAAAAAAGCAGCAAAAAAATAAATAAATAAAAAAAAGAACGTGAGAGATAAAGAAAGAAAAGAAAGAATGAAACATCACGCAAGAAAGAATAACAAAGAGAAGAAAGCAAGAGCAATGGAATGAACACGATTTAAAAAAATTAGTAAATCAATAGAGGAGAAGACTATGAACTATAAGAAACAGTAGAAAAAGAAGGAAAAACTAATGAATCGCAAGAAAAGAAAAAAGCAGCCTGTCGACACTGTATCGCATGAGTGAGTTGAACAGAAGCGGAAAGAAAGAAGCAGGGTGGATTATTCCCAAAGTCCTTTCGAGAATTATAAAAAGAAATTGGTGAACCACTTTTAGTTTCCATGAAAAAGATGACATCAGGTAGATATTACATGTAAGAAATTTAGATATTCTTCTGTCTTGTGCCCTCATTTTGGACATTACACAAAAAATACACACAGAAACGTTTTGTCGCTTGTGCAATTTTTAAAATTTGCAATGAGAAAATTAAAAAAGAAACAAAGCCCGACTCAGAATATAAAGCAAGTTAATGTAGAAATTAAACCGGTGAAGGGCTATGTTTCCCTCTAAATGGATAAAAAAAATGCACTCAACAACCTCTACTTCATCATCTTCATCAATACACAACAACGCAGCTATCACCATCACATAATTAACACCCATAAAGAGAGGAGTAGAGATAGGGACACTAAAGGATAGCAGCTATATCCCCCCCCACACACATTCACCCACCTCCCTTGACATGGATTAGTGACATGATCTCACCCACCCACCCTCAACCACCCATCCCACTGACCCCACCTACCCCACCTACCCCACGGCGCAGGGACGAGCCAGGGTGTGTGAAGCATGTCTACGCCCAGTCACCTGCGGTAATGACTCGGCCCAGTAATCTCTGTACCTGTCATCTCAACACGCGCTGTCGATCACAAAGACTCCAGCACTTTCCACCTGATCAAAATGATTTCAGCCGTTTGCCGAGCTCGGGGTCTTTTAGGAGAGAGAGAGAGAGAGATTGTGCATCAGACTACCATTGCCATCTCGCCCTGGACCGCTGGAGGCCATGAACGATGGACGATGACAGGGCTATATAGTCAATACATCGTCTGCCTGCCTCTTCAATCTGGCTTTTCTTTTTAATTTTCTATTTATTTATTTGCCAACTTCTTGTGACGAAACTCATGGTAAAAGTTGGAGGAAATAAAGTGTGATAAGGCTTTGCTTATTTACAAAGGCATTTATCCTTTGGAGTTTTTGTTTGTTTGTTTTTGTTTTGGGGTTTTTTTTGTTTTTTTTTGGTGGAGGAGGGAGAGTTGAGAAGGGGGGGGGGGACTTAAAAAATAAACAAAAAACAAATTTTCTTGGTGATTTTTGCTTGATGGACAGAAGTCTGTATTCAGGTGCTTGATTCTTTGTATGTGATGGACGCTGATGCTTGAAGTCAAGGCATCCAAGTGTATACTCGAACAATTTTAATCGCTGAAAGGAATAATCTTGAAGAACACTGTTTTGCATGTCTCTCAAAGTTTAATATTTATCCAATAGTCTATATGTGAACAAATGAATGAATGTGCGGAAACATAGACCATCAGATTGACGAATGAAAAGAGGACTTTAGGTCAAGAAGAAAAAAGAACAAATCCAAGAAGAAAAACGATATTTAGCGTTTGCTTGTATTAATTTATTAACCTGCAATACGAAGTGTTCCAATACTTATAAATCAATGTTTTTAGGGAATTACTAATAAACAAAGTAAGGAATGACATAAAATTATTTAAATTATGTTTCGAGCATGAGAGATGTCCAGCAGCAGAGAACTGATAACCAGAAAATTCTAACCGATGACCAGATTATTTCCGATTTCTTCAAATTATTCGCTTATCTTTCATCCTCTTTCTTTTTATTGTCATTTTGTCTTGTCTTGACAAATATGTCGCAAAATTTGCGCCAGCAGTTGATCAAGATTTCTACAATTTGTTCAAATTGTTAAGGTGTTCTTTTTCTCCTATTCACACAGCTTTGATTCAAGATGAAAAAAAATGAAGCATTTTGCTACCGTCTCTATTTATTTATTGCGTATCAGTGAACAATCTTTAGAATACATCACATGACATTATTATTATCAAGGATGTTAATCTAAGAACGTGTATTTTAGCAATATTGTAATCGAAATGAACTTTCATTCGCCTCAGCAAGATTCTAAAACTTTCTATAGAAAACTCAGAAAAAAATTGGTTTATCTGCTATAAACTCAAGCTCTAAATAATTGCGCTTTAAAGTCTCATAACTGTTCCAAACACTGAGCTGTCTTCTACAAAATCATTTAAAAAAATTATCATTTTTAAACTAAATATTGAATTACACTATTTTCTATTTAGTACTCCATTTTTTTGCATTGTATTTATCCTCTCTTGAATGGAAAGTCGTAAATCACATTAATGAAATGAAATAATATAAACCCAGGTATTTAGCCACCTGTTCAAATCTTGCTACATCCATAAAGGACTTCATCCTCCACATTTTGTGTTAAAATGATATCCAGGTGTGCTGTTCTCAGGTGTGTCAAGTTCTCAAAAATATTTATTCAAGAAGCAAGTGAAAGAAAGAAAAACTTTCCAGAAACTTTGTCTGAATAATTACAGTCTAGTCATCTATATAGATGAATGGATAGATAGGCGGAGTGTGTGTGTTTGTGCGCGCGCTCGCACGTGCGAGTATTAATGAGAACTTAAGCTTGATATCTTAATCCCAACCGCTGGATGCAGCACAGATTCTATCGAATCATTTCCTGTAGAAAATAATCAGCCATACAGGGAGAGAAGCCAATGAGTGTTTCCGCAGAGAAGAACAGGAAATTTGTTTCATCGGATATTCCAAGCTATGAGAGATGATTAAGTGCCGCTACACCACAGGGAGAGGCTTCTTATCCAGTCATTTAGTGGGAAACTCCTCTCCATCCCTCCCTCTTAGTGCCTCCCTCCATCCCTCTGTCTCTCTCCCCACTTCCCCCTCTATTCCTCTCCGACTTCTTTTGTTTCTTCGCTTGAAGACTTACAGTTTATTTCTCCCAACTTTGACTGTCCAGGGAGTTAAGATAAAGCAAGATAACATCGCTGTCTTTCCTTTATTTCTGAAATAATGGTTTTATTGTTTAAAGGACGGTCGTGGATTGTTTTGGACAAAGTGTCATAAATAAGTTGGAATGAACCTGTTGAAAGTCAATGTTTGTTGTCATGACATCTTCACTACAGGTCTCCTATAGTGTAGTTACGAGAAACATTAATTAAGAAAAAATAATATCTAATGCCAATGACTGCCCCTACGTGACAAGAAGTTTTCTTCTCTTGGGCTCAAAGGTTGCAAAGAATTTTCAAATGAATCCTGGAAAATGTCTTGATATGCCCAAACTCTTCTTGTACCAAATAATTTATGTCCAAGATACCAAACAGCTTCCAAAACAAAAATCCACCTTGATGACCACCGTTTAACTAGAAGACATCATGTTGGCAGATGGACAAGCCAAGACAGATTGTAGTATAAAATTACTTTCCTAAAATTCTACCACTCCAGCAATTTGAATCAAGATCCATTGAAAGAGTTTGAAGCAGCTCACTCTGCTTTCTTCTGTGAGGCTCCAGACCATGTTGACCTCCTAACATGGCCATTAGCTGCTTTGTTATGGATTATTTTTTACTGTTTTATTTATGACTCCTTCTGCACGTGCAATCAAAAATGAAGTTTTTTATTTGCTCAGCATGCTTGGCTTTGCACGAACGGGAGTCAGGCAGCACCGGTGTGTACACTACATGCCGGAGGACAAAAGTCAGGAAGTTAGAAACTCCGGGAGGAGGACTATCAACGCAGATCGTCAACATCACCCTTCTCTCAGATAAGCAAACATTATACGCACTAGAATCGAAGGCCTTTTTTTAAAAAAAAGAAATTGGAATAGCTGAATGTTTCTTACCCTTCAGTCTGTTCATCAAATGCGGATTTTACATCATCGACCGATCTTCCCTTTGGAAGGAAGAAGAAGTTTATCGCGCACATCCCAGCTCTGAATCGTTCTGATTGATTCTGGGCGAGTGTAATGCCTCTAATCGAGGAACTATTAATATTTAGGACAGGAAAGTAATGTTAAATCTAGTTTATGTGATGTTGAGAAAACCCGTCATTGGTCCTGAAATCGATTCAAATTTTCTTTTTTTCTTTTTTTTTCTTTCTCACTCTCTCTCTTACACACACACACAAACACACTTCCGGTCTCCACCTACCTTATTTGTCACTACATACTACCAACTTTTCCCTCTTTCTATGTAGCTATTAGAAACTTTTGTGCATCCCCCTCCACTTTTCTAGACAAGGAGACAACTTCAGTCAGGACAGAATGTCGCATCCGAGTTCTTTGTCCTAAAACACATTTATCCAGAATTTACCCAAGCCGGTACTCAGAGTATTCCCCGACTTCTCTCAAATAGCAGCTATAAAACTGTGTTCATGGACTAAAGGCAGGCCTACCCCGATGTAGCTGGTATTTTCGGAAGAGCGTTTTTCCGATAACTTTCTTCCTTACCGGTTAAATACGGTCTGCGAGTAATTTTTTTTTTTTTTTTTTTATTGTTTTTTTTTTTGTTTTTTTCTTTTTTGCTATTGCATTCTGTATCCGAAAGAAAACTAACATGTTTGTCTTTGAAGATTATAGTATAGTATATTATACAGTCAAAATGAATAAATTCTACTTTCCCAATCTTCCTTGTCTGTCGGGCAGGATAACTTAATCATCTACTTTCTTATAAAAACTTAGGGTAAGGCTAAGGTCGTCTCCTGAATTTTTCAGGTTGGTACGGAATGAGGTGTTAGAGACCTCAATTACTCAGGGCCAGGTTTATCTCACCATTTTCCTTTCCTTGCACGACCTTCTGCAGAATCATTCTCGCCAAAATGGGGAAGGTGAGCTGCGCTACACGGGGATCGAACCGGCACGCCTTTCCGTTCAGACACTCTAACCACTCGGCTATCTGCTTCCACAGAAAGATGAGGAATTTACCAAATATAACTGTCGAAGTCCAGGAATACGAACCCAGACCGACAGTAAGTCGTGAAACTGCCCGCGATCCCAGCAAGTAAATTTTTCATGTGACACTGAAGTCTTAGAGTTTCCTCGACAAGCTACTACCGAAACATTTCATCAAGACAAGGAAGGGACTGTCAAGGAAAGGAAACTTCAATAGCATCTTGTCAACCTGATACACGTCTCCAGGACCGATTGGAGGATTGTTGAGGTGATGTCGGTGTACCGGACCACAGATGCTCGGAGAACTCTCTCAATCAGTTACATCCCTTGACACGAGCTTGGACCTAGTGTGTGGAGCTTCAGGGACATGGCATGATGATAGCTTTGAAGACTACCAATAAGTACTCCACCATGAGCAAGCTGCTGTGAAGCTTCAGGGACAGGACATAATGATAGTTTTGAAGACTAACAATAAGTGCTCCGAAATGAGCGAGCTGCTGCGGTTGTGGAGGTTTTTTGTGGAAATTCCCTCCATTTCCAGCGCAGTGTACATTTTGAACATCAATACATGAAAAAGAATAATATATATTCTTTAATAGCTATGAAACACTTTGCAAGCTGGGACATGAGAGTGTGCACATATTCTGCCTGAATCTGTTGATGATGATTTGTCATTTTATAAAAATTTTACATCAAAAAGATCACACAGCATATCTTGATGTCCATCTGAAGTGTTGAGGATCAAGGTGAATATATTTGCTGAAAAGAGTTCCACTCGACCTGAATCCATTTATGTCGAAACTACTTCTGTAGCCTTGTGAGCAAAGCCATTATAAAATTTGTTTTTATTTTTTTATATTTTTTTGGCTTTTGAATTTCTAGCGTAGATAAGTGTTTTATGGTTGAAAGCAATAATGACATTTGATTGAAACCCAATATTGAAGTGATATTACTAATATTTTATAGTTCCTGGGTGCCATGAAAACAAATTAGAATAGTTCATTGTACAGGTGGTATACCAGTTGATAATTTTTGTACGTGTTTAATTTCATATGTACTGACCAAAAACAGAATTTTATTCAGTTTCAGTTTCTAGCATAAAATTATTCACATATTTGTCTATGTATTTTTCGTTCTGATTATTATTGATTAAAAACTCAGCTTGGATTACCTAGTATCAACGGCCATACCTGAACACTCCCTTCCCCTTATCTATTCATTTAGAAAAAAAAACTGTACCATCAACCTTTTTTGTCTAGTGTCTAGTTACAGCATTTCAAATCACCAATGTCATTAACTTCTTTCCGCTTCTTTCTTCCCAGATTAGAATAGCACTTTTATCATCAAATTGTCTCGCACTCGGTGAACTGAAAGCTTGTAAAGCAATGTAGCACTCTCTGGTACAGCTGAACCTTCATTTAAAAAAAAAAAACCACATGAAAGCCAGTTGCTTCTAAAACGAGGCTTTGCGAGAAAAAAAGAGACTTCACCCTCGCTCACAAGAGAATTTTTTTTTTCTGACGTCAATCTCAAGACCAAGCACATATCACGTGATGAAAGTACAACAGACATAAATGAATATTGTGGGCATTTTCTCCAGCGATTTCACGATGTGACAGCAGTTAATTCCGCCAATGATCTGTAACTGTCCGTCTTTCTGTCAGTCGGTGTTTAAAATGAAAACCTCCTCAGAAGCCTCGTGGTTTCGTCCTGCACAACGTATCAATTTTTCATCGATGTCCTCTCAAATGTGTGTTGTCTTGATTACACTCGTCTGCTTGTTCCTTCCAGGTAGATTATCAATTAAGGTAATCACCCTCTCTTAAGAACTTAGTCATACTTCTCAAAGGTTTCGTGGCATCGGGTACAAGAAGAATCATCCTCGGATTTTCTTTTCTTTATTTTCTCCATCTCTTTCTTCAGTAGGCTCAGGGACAAAGATTCTTCTCAGAAATTGCGCAAAAATTTACATCCTACGGAGGAGAACCATAAACCAGTTTACTTTTCGGGTAATTTATATCTGTTAAATGTACAGTCTTCTTTAACATCGTTTCAGAAATCAGGCAAGGATCTCAAATGCTCTGCAATTTTGTGCAAGAAAAATATTTGTGTTTGTTTTCTCCTTTAAATCGTGATCATCAACATCGCACGTCCTCTCTGGGTCCCTCATCCTCGACACCCTCGAGTGGTTTACACGTTAGCTTTTTAGTCTTAGCATCCTTTTCCATCGTCTTCGGGTTTCTCTCAACAACTCCTCCAATCACATGCTCCAGGCAATGGGCAAGGAGCCTGGGCAGGCCAAACACTACAAGAGAGCCCCGGATGTCATGGTAAAGTGTTTGTACAAGGTCTTCCTGTGTGTTCTATGACATGGAGTGGCTAGAACACATTTGCCTCCTTCTCTCCGCCCTGAAAAATTAAAAAACTCGCGATTGATGACTGGGACTTGTTGCCGCATGAGCTTCAGCAACCCTTCTAAATCCAAATAAATTTTGAGAAATGGTATTTCCCTAGCGGATGGTGCAATAGGAAGTAAATGCCCCACCGGCGGCAACATCCGGGGCACTCACAGATTTATTGCAACCTGTCGCAACTCATGAAGGGCTCGCAAAGTTGCAGTTTGAACAATAAACAAAGTCCGATGGTTAGAAGGAGACGTGCACCTCGGGGCTGCTTGCTTAAACTCTTGGGGGGACAAACATAGGGGGGAAACAATATCAAGTACACGGAGACGTTCCCGGCAAGCACTTCAGGCGCGAGCAGAGAACATTTTCTCGCGGCGTGACGTCAGAGGTGGTGCGATGTTTAATCTGGTGTTTCCTTGATTAATTTAGCGCCTGCAATCTAAAGGGCGTATCCCCTCAAGATCGGTGTTTCGCAACAATCAAATGCTGCTCCCCTGGCCATTTCCCCTTGTTGCCATGCTAGGGCTTTCCTCCCGAGACACGAACATAAACCTCAAGTTTGGTGGATCGAAGCTGGTGCTCGAGTGGGAAGCCGCCATTACTCCCAGGCCTGCAGACAGACGATTACAAAATATTTTTGGAAAGAGGAAAGTGACATTTTGATATATTAATGAAGACACGTGTGTTTGTGTGTGTTTGTGTTTTTGCATGTTTGTCTTTTTATATTTTCAGACTTCTTATACCTTCAGACATTTACAAAGCTTAATATTATCCGGCTCCTTCCCTCGGAAAAAAACTTCATCACGTTTACTAAATATTTTTTTTTACTTCATGCATGCACACAAAGTACAGCATTTTTTGATTTAATAATAAAATTAATAATAAATACAGAGTAAAAATAATATTGTACATAATTTATAATAAATAAGAAAGGTTCACGCGTGGAAGAATTGACCTAGTCTGTGGTCTGCTGACATCTTGCGCCAATGTACGTCTGGCCTAGCTCTCACTTCCAAGAATCTTTCAGCGCCATCTAGTGGACCTTATTCGCGAGCTTCGTTTTTTAGAATTTATAAGTTCTTATAGTACAGATCAGTTCTTTAGAATAGTTCTCAATGATTTTTTTTATCTGAGTTCACGTTCTGTATTAATGCGGGCACTACTTTAATACTGAAGATCAACAAATGGCGTCTGCCTCACACACTGTCTTTGCTTTGTTGATGACAATTGATGACATTAGCGGAACTTTTATCTCCATAGTCAAATATTTTTGTTTTTGAGGCCCTTGTCTGTGTATTAATAGTACGAAATAGATGAGTGAAGTAAACGTTTATGGATGTCGAGGGTTTTGCGCTGAAGATTTCGTAAAAAAAATCGTCTCCTTCTTTATCAGACTTCGTGTGGAGAAGAAATTAGAATCACTTTGTTTCCAGGATTTTAGCATTATCAGAACCCAATTTTCTTTCGGAGGTGGGGGTAAGTGGGGCCAGGACAGCTGGGGCTGCATTCACAATACGATGTAGCCGCAAAACTCTGTAAACAAGAGCTTAAAGGACAGCCAGTCTTAACTTTTCTTCTTTCGTTTGTATACACCAGGAAAAAAGTTAAAAATAAAACTGCAAATCCTCTTTACTTTGTTCATCCCATTTTTTGTTTCTTTTTTGTTTGGAGAAAAGAAAGTGTTGAGTAAGTCACACCTTTCTTCCTCTTTCCGTGCATAACAGACGAGCATAACACGTGTCATGGTCACGATTATTGCAGACCATGTAAGGCGAGCAGCTCGAGGACGAGGCTCGACTTCACTAGGGTAGGACACCTGTGGGGAAGCGATAGCCCAGAGTCTACAGCTCCATGGAGATTATTTTATTTTTCTGTTCAAAGCCTACAATATTCCATCTATTTCATTGACCGTATACTGCTTGACCCTCTAAGAGAGACGTGGTTTCATCTGTTTGTACTTCTTGAGAAGTAACCTTGACCGTGCACGTGCATGAAAACCCTACCCACCCCCCATACATGTAAGATGAAGCAGTTGTGTAACAGCTTTGACCTTAATGTTGACTAATTAACCCAATAAGAGTTGATCCGCCCATCCGATGGGTAAAGTTTAGGTTGCCATGGCTACGAGCCCTCGCACATACAGTATAGCCTGGTTGATTATATTCTGCGTCAAACTCAAATAAACTGTGACACGTGGTCCTTTGGGACTACTTTCAAGCGCCGCCATAAAGGATTGAATGTGATCCTTGTCGGTTCGCTTAACGGTTCTCGTAACTAAACGGGGAGAGGTCACCGAGTGCGCAATGACCATTACAGCAGGTGGACATTGTTTGTCTCTCGTCTCACCCAAGTGACACCCCGTCGTCTGTCCGATGTCGGTGAGACCCTAACCACTCGCTAACTTTCTCCCGGCAGATGTTCTGACTAACGAACGTCCTCCTGTCGTCTGCTCGCTGTCATCCGAACAACGGTCGGACTGAACTTCCACAAGCCTGAGGATGGTGTCTCGGGTGGGAGGCGCTGGAGAACAAAGTTAATTCCAAACACAATTTGCACAAATAAGAAATTTCTTTCAGACGTTGCGGGGTGATAAAAATTTCAACAGATTTTTTCGGGATACGACCAGCGTATTATCGGCGACAATCCGGCATCCTGCCGTGTGGGTTTCGATCCGGAAGAGCCCAGTAGGGAGTGATAGAAGTGGATGATTAACCTGTGTCCGGGGATCCGTGAGATTAAAGGATGGCGCAAGCAAAGCAATATCAGCTATAGCTACAGAATGAACCAACCTGCCCTGGAATTTCTATTGGATGATTCAGGATTGCTAAGCCCTCGTGGGTATTGCGCCAGACGATGTCAGTGAGGAGTGTGTTTAGCGACCACTGGCAACAGACGCTTGCAAACTCCTTCACCTTTGGTTCCCAGCAGCTGTAACAATGTCGGGAGGTAAACAACAGACCATCGTCTGGGTGGCCATCTTGGAATGACTTTTTACTCGTTTGACCCTAGTTCGACTACTCGAAATGTCTCAGGTAGTTGAGTGAGATGCGTGATGAGGAAAGGGTGGGCGGGTGGATGAAGGGATGGTGTAGGGAGAGCACAGGCTCTGGGACGAGACTAACAGACAGTTCAGGTTCATATTTGAAACTCCAAGCTGTAGATCGATGAATATATTTAAGTAGACTTTCTATTCTGAAGGCACAGAGCTCCACTGATGGATGGGAGGATTTGTTTACACCTACTTCAACATCCACACGAAAGCCCACGCACTTACAGATCCAGGTACACACCCGCTCTTTCTCTGTATCTCTCTCCCACCTTCTCTGACTCCCCCATTCACACACACACCTCTCTACGCAAACACGAAAAACAAACATTTTCCTACCAACCTACACCTAGTTTCCAGTCTGCACCCATGCAGCATACATTCAGACCCATGACATCTACCCGATGTCGTCTTCCATTATTTATCTTTCCATAACCGTTGGCTACCGACAGTAAGCTAGCGAGCGCATATCATATCGCCCCCATTGTTCCACGATGGTTTAATTTTAATTTACTAATGGCTCGCCGGACGTCTTTGTAGTAGAACATGAATAATTAATTAATCTTTCAGGCCGGTGGTGAGCCAGTGTTGCGTTAGTGGTCGGACCCGTCGGTTTGTAGTGTTCCATTATTTATCGTGCGATTGATTGTTTCGATAATTGTGATCCATTGATGTCTATTGTTTTTCAGGGTTTCCCAGATATGTGATATATTATTCAAAATCAGAGGCTTGAAATAGAAACCCATTCTCCCTTCGATAAATTGTGCTGAAGGCAGGAAAGTACAATTGTGCTTTTGATGGGAAAAATAGAATTTGGTGTAGAACCACAATGGATGTAAGATGACACGAGACAATGACACTCTACCAACTGGATAGTTGGGACACAATGGTTAGCAGGAGGGAATAAACTAAATTATCACCTACCTCCTAAATTATCAGTACATCCAGGTTGAAAGAGGCTTTGACTAGTTGGCCAATGTAATGAAGCGGCCGTTCGTGAAAATAATTCAGATGTCCTGGACAGACAACCAGATCACTGACTTCAAGTCGTATTCAGATGATCTGTTGTCATTCACTTGTCATTATCCGACTTTTCGATTCCTTTTTCGAGACTTTGTAATGTGCGTGTCGCTATATGACATCTCGAGTCTTTTGGTGAGACTTCTAAAGTTTACTGCCATCAGACTTCTGACATTTACTGCCATCAGACTTCTGACGTTTACTGCCATCAGACTACTCTCCTTTACCGGCCGCCGAGGGCAGGAAGAAGAACACGCCAGGGCTTCAGTCTGAGGTCATGGCCTCCCCCTCCTGTAGGAGAAGGGGCAAGGAATTGCGTTGTCCTAGTCCTCCTTGTTATACTGATTGTGTCCAGGCAGGTTACAGCTTGGCACCAGACGATTTCCACAGGCACGGCTTAAACAGACAGATGATGAGGACCAAAAGAAGAAGCAAAGAGAAAGAAGATGAGTGAGCGAAATTACGAATGGCAGACAACGAAAAGAAGGCGTAATGAATAGAGTTGAGGTTTTTTGTAGATAAAACGTTAGACATGGTGAAATAGATTGAAGCTGGCTGTTAATCAGACAAACATGGACAAACGTTTGGCCAAGGTACGGCAAAGTTTTTTCACGTGATGGAAAAATAAAAACTTTGCCAAACGTGGGCAAAGTCTGTCCATATTCGTCCAGTTAAGAATGTCCTTAACTATATGGATTTTTATTTTTATTTACAGAATGGGTCACTCAAAAATAGCTTCGTCGAATGCTATTTAGGAGATCCATCCTGTATTAATTGCACCAGTGATGAAGATTACATTTCAGGCTCTCAGTTTGGATTCCAGCGCTCTAACCACTCTTCTACCCGCTTCCCAAAGTTAGTGTACCTTCTTGTTGTTACATGGTACTCAAGAACTCCAGAACATGGGCAATTTGACAGACAGACAGACAGACAGACAGACAGACAGACAGACAGACAGACAGACAGACAGACAGACAGACAGACAGACAGACAGACAGACAGACAGACAGACAGTAACAGAACCAGAGATGTCCACTTTTTCGCGTTAATCCCATATCTCGCGGACCCCATGGCGCGGACAAACAAATTCCTCAACACAAAGTCTCTGTCCTCTTGCCCGAGTGCTATTGATTGCTGGGAGGGCGCTAACTCTTCAGACAGGTTAAAGAACCCTTCTTTTCGATCAGATGTGAGTCTCTTGTACGTTTTCGGTGACCGTAGACACAACTTACAAGTAAATATGTCAGCCTCTCAGACTCTTCTGATGCCATTTACTTTTATTGCCGACTCGAAATTAAGTAAAAATAGTGTCTTTTGCGAAACGAAAGTGCACTCTGGATGGAAAAAAAAAGAAAAAGTGAAAAAAAATTTTAAAAAAAATTTAAAAAAGAAAGAAAAAAGATAAAAATGAAAGAATGAAGAGAAGATGAAATATAAAAGTTGTGTGTACATATCTATGCAATTATGTGCGTGTCTCTATGGCTGGCTGCATGGATTGATGCATTAGCAAATATAGACGGATGGTGACTTAAATGTGCAATATAATGATTAGGAAAAGCAGTTTATGTAGACTTGACTGATCAGAAACTATTTTTTTCCGCTCGAGCAAGCCAGGTTACCCGCCTTGAATTTCTTGACGACCAGAGTTCTGGCATCTTGCTGTCAGTTGGCAGCCAGCCCAGTGCTGTGTAGAAGTGATTGTTATTTCTGCACAGCCTCGGCTGAGGATGTAATGCGAGGTGACCGCACGGGTCTTGAACCTGCCAGTTCGCAGCGTCTGGAGTCACGGGGTCAGTGTGAGAGTGGCGTGACGCTGCAGCCAGCGGACAGTGTACAAAGCGGGTACATCCACCCTACATCGACCACACAATGACACACCCACCACGTCCCACACACACACACACACACACACACACGACACCCACACTCACAGAATGAGAGAACGATCGAAGGAATGACAGAAAGGCAGACAGAGAACAGCGAGGGTTTATTCTGTAGCCACTATCAACACACATCATCAACCCGAGGTCAACAAAGAATCAATACCTACTTGATAGCTTTTCTTAATACCATTTTATTTATTTATTTGCCATTCTAAGAGACAGCGCGTGCTGATGGCACAAACACAGACAAAAAGCTCGCTTAAAGCCAAGATATGTCTTGCTACACCTCCCCCAATCCCTCCACAGAAAGGCTTTGCTGCTTCACCTAAAAGCTTTCGCAGGGGAGAAAAAAACCTTCACATCACTTGCAATTTAAAAGATGCATACATGCACATGATCATTAAAACGATTTGTAGCATGCAAAGCATGAGAGTAGAACCTCTCACAGATACGAGAACCACTCTCTATCTCTCTTTCTCAACCCTCGTGAGACATTGTGGGGAGAGACACTGAAGAAAACAATGCATAGATATTGACCACCTGTCAGCTACGCTTGTTTTCTTGACCATAAACAATCGAAAAAAAACCTATTTCCTTTATTTATTTATTTCAGGATAGATCATTGTAAGATTCTGCGTCTTACTCCGCTATTGAACGCGTGTACTTTTTAAAGATGACAATTGGATGAACTAATTTCTTAAATATATTGGGATGAAGAAACACTTTATTTTAAACATTGTCAGGTTCTACATCATTATCGTTCAAGCTCTGGAGCATCTTCTCTGGCGATTGGAAGTTCTATGAATAAACTGAACTCATGGTGGACATTTATCATACTGCGGTATACAACGGTAGAGACAACTGAAGCGTTTGTTAAACGATTAATTATTCAAGGTATATTTTTGTAAACATGATAACAGAGAGCACAAACATGCGAACGTACTCACCCAACTCCCTTACACACAGACATACGCACACGCTATTACAATGACAGAAACTATTTTTATGTCTCACATATACACGCACATACTCTCTTACATACTATCTCTCTCTCACACACACACATACACATACACACAAACACACAAACACTCATCCATCCACTCAAATACATACACACACGCGAACGCATGTAAAAATACATCTACAAACACGTTATTTTTTACAACGACACACGGAGACATACACATACACGCTCACTCTCATACGCATGCATGCATTCACCCACCAACTCATACACACAAACACACACGCCTACATTCTTCCGAACTCTCTCTCTCTCACACACAAACAGATTTGAAGTTAAGCATAGTTTTGTCACACTTTCAACAATGCCGTCAAAAAATGGAGGGATTCGCTGCACGTCTGAATTAAATCTTGCTGCTGACAATATTTTAATCACCGGCCATCCCCCTTGGCTTTTCTTCCCTCCGCTAAATTTACGCCGCGTGCGTGATCTCATTCAGCCCGCAGGCGACACAAAAGCAGCGTACAAGAAATATCAAGAAACTCATCTATTTCCTTGTCAATGAACACCTTTTTTTCCTCCTTCTCTCCTCTGACGGGCCTGATGCCATTCACTCGCAGGTATTTACACTTTGAAAACGTATTAATTCCGAGCAGCAGACAAACCGTCCGTCATCGGGAGGGTGTGCGGTTGTTATCGGTGACGTGTGCAGTTTCCATTGTTTATTCAATTAATCGAGTCGTAAAATGAAGCTGACGTCGTTGTTGTTTGAGAACGGTTGGAAGATAATTAACCGACGATGGTTCTTTTGAAGAGCCGGACTGCGGCATGTTTATGATACTTGCTGATGCAGTGGAACTCGTGTGTGTTGTTCCTGCCACAGAGACTTGGTCCCGCTGCTTATGATCTGAAAGGAAAATTATTCACGTGTGTGTGTGTGTGTGTGTGATGTATATGCATACAGAACAGAGAAGAGGAAAGAAAGAAAGGTTCAAACCTGATTACACTCAGAAAAAAGAATTAAAAATTCCTCCTACCCCACACTCCCCGATATTGCTACATAACATTCAACACATTTTCCCACAGTGAGTGAGACATAACTCCTCGGTGCCTTTTACGGTTGTCGTAAATAAATAATATTGTCTCCGTTGTCGTAAATTGTGCACCTTTGTACGAGAATAACACTTCATCATTATTTTCACAGCTTTTTTTTTTAATTTGCGGTAACAGCAAACAAACTCACTGGAAACGCTGCGCTCGCTAACTCTGAAAAAAAATTGAAAACTTGGAAAAAAGTAAGCTGTCAAGACTTTATGGCGTGGACTTAAGTACCTTCCTTCCATTCCTTTACTTCAGGCGATGATCTTCCTTAACGGAGACTCTGACGTCACGGAAAACGTTAAAATTGTGGAGTGTGTCCTTCCCCTCGATTCCTACCCCCTCCTTCCGTCCTTCCCCTCAATTCTTACCCCGTTCTCCCGTCCTTCCCTTCTTTATACCCGTCAGCTGTGTCATAAGGTAAGAAGAAAAGTTTTTCCCTCACGTTTCATTTGTTGGCGGGAGAGGTTTCCGGACCACACTTTTCTCCGAGCAAGCTTTCCGCCCTTCCTCTCTTTGTGATTCATTCCTCAATCTTAAAGGGGTCAGGTACCCATTAAACAGCTGAATGAATTGTGAGAGGGAGTGTGTGTATGTGAATGGGAGGGAAGGAACTTGCTACGTCACACGGGTTTCGAACCGGCGCGCATCCAGAGTTAGACGCCGGTGCTGGAAGTTTGTGGTCATTCGCTTCCGGTGCATGAACTTATAGTGGGAATCGGACAGACATACAGACGAAATAGCACGCAAATAACTCATTCGTGCTGTGCGTGCAAAGCTGGGAATAAGAAGCATACAGCTGTTACAGCTGTCTCAGTCTCGTGAAAGTGCTTTCAGAGCAAGAAATAACCAGCGGAAACAGCTGGACCAAATGACAGCGAGAAACGTGGCGGCTGCAGGAGAAATTGCTGCGAGGCAGCTGCAAGTGAACAAAAAATAAAAAAATAAAAAAAAACCGCAGACGATGTCGTTACCATCCGGAAGTTGTTCTGTGACCTCCCACGTGACTTAGGAAAGTAGCTAACGACAGCAGAGCACAAAACGGCTGCTGGACCGGAAACGGGGCCTGGACAGCTGGCAATGGCGGTTGAGAGAGACGGAAATTAGATTTAGCCTGGGATCTCGAAACATCGCTTGTCCAGGTTTAAGTTATTCTGTCTTCCAAAAGTCTCCATCAACAAGAACCGTAGGTGGAGACATGTCCCTGCTTACCTGAGCCATCTTACACGGCTTGTTTTGTGTGTGAGTGCGTGCGTGCGTGAGTCTCTGTGTGTGTCAGTCTGTGTGTGTGTGTTCGATGTCCCCCGCTACCCCCGGAAAGCTATATTGATTGAGCTTCGGCTTTTATCTGCTTCACACCCGGCAAGCGGTCAAGTTCTTCGGCACCCGTTCCCTGAATGTAGTCTTTCCTCCATTTCACGCCAGATGCCAGGAGAGCGTCCTCCGCCTTTCAAAAAACAAAGTGAAGCTGACCGTGTCAGTCAGAAATGCAGGGGTCGAACCACTCAAAGACCGGGTGCGCGTGTGAATGTGACGGTGAATGACAGCATGGTCGACAAACCTTGACCAGCAACCCCAGCTTTTTAAAGGAAAAACAGAAAAAAAAGATAGGAAACAGGAGTACAAAAGAAAAGTAGTCGAAAGCACTAAGTAAATGTAAAAGTTCATTAATAAATATTTTTCTATCCAATAGAAGTTCTTGCTGTTAGAAAGCAAGAAGTACTTAAATATACTTACGTAGAATGGACGTTAATATTAAAGTGAAGCTGGGACTTGGGTGACTAGGGGGAAGGGAAGAGAAGGGGAAGAAAGGTTGAAAAATGGGGACTTTGATTTGCCCAACGTCCGCCCACCCATTTCTGAAGCCTGGTGAGCAGACACATCAAGCACACAGAAGTCACTCTCGGGGTAGGCTTTATAATGATGGCCATCTCGGACTTTGTCGCCAGGGATGGCGTCAAGCTCCCTCCACCATTCCCTTCCGCCTCCCCAAAGAAAGCCCAAAGCACTCAGCTAGTACAAAAGTGTATTGGACATGGGGAAAAAGTTTGAAAGTCGCATCCTCTGGGGCTTGACTTGTCGACATAAGGCAAGCTTGCTTCTGACCGTAACAGATCATCTATCGATTAAATGCCTGCAAGAAATGTAGCCTGATGGGAAGGTTTTTCGCTTGAATGGAGAAAGGACGAGCTTTGCTAGGAACGACGACTCGTGTGAAAGGGTAAAGGGAGGTAAACGACAGGAAAGATTGAAGGAAGAAGTAAGTTGCTGGCAGAAATATTTAAGTTTTGTTCGGAAGGTGCCAAAAAGAAAGAGACTAAACAGACATGCATCTTCAGCTGACAGGAGTTCTGTCTTGAGATGCAAAAAATATTACAACGATACATTTCAAAGCTGCGAAAAAATAATTTGATTTTGCTTATCATCAAAGAAACATCCACGACACAGAATCCTCCGATTTTTTTTGTTGGAAATTCACTAAAGTTTTATTTGCTCAGGAAATGCTTAATCAGTGGTTTGAAAAATATGGAGTAAAATTTAATTTTATTCTTACAAGTCTGGTTAGTATTTAGTTTATAGCCAGTGAAACTTTTAGCAGGCCAAGGTTTTAAAAATGTAATCAAAATATTCGACAGGTTGGCAAATAAAATCAACAAAAATTTCATTTCTGGACAATTTCGCTTTGCGATATATTTTAGAGATTCTCTGTTTCTTTGACATTAACCGCAGTGTGAAACAGAAGTAAAATTGAATGTGTTCTTGTCGCAAAATTAATGGAAAGGAAGGGCTATACCTTCCCCGTGTTTTAGAAAACTGTAGCAGCTGGCAATCTTGAATAGTTAGGTCCCCTGGGCGTAGTCTCGAGCCAAAATTCGAAATTGAGCCGTGATTGAGAGTCTGGGCCAGACCGCTCGTTTTGAAGTAGCGACAAATGAACGCTGTCTGCAATGAGCTCAGGATTTTGCTACGAGATTTGTGGTGTTTTCTCCTCCCTTCCCCTCCCCTCCAAACTTAACAACTCACCATCCTGCACTATCAACCACATCCCCCACCCCATCATCCAACCTCCTCACCCTTTGAACCCTTCTCTATGGAGGCAAGAACCATTTCACGGCGCTGGTGGCCCGCCTGGGCTCGCGAGCTAAAATTGTGTTAGCCATTGAAAGATATGAAAGTAGACGCATGGCTTTCAAGTTAAAGGTCGAGTCGACGAAGGCGCTTCCTCTGCTTGATACTAGCGAACATTCTCGGCCCAACAGCTCAAAGAGATACCCAAGCCCGGGTCCCGCTGTTTCTTTTGTCGGTGTAATGTGCTCGTCTCTCTCGGGGTATTAATTCACGATTGGGGGGGTTTTGCAACCCGGGAGCACTGTCTGTGTCGGAATTCCAACGCTGTGAGGGAAGAATACAATGCAGAACTGTTCTTTGCTTCAACAAATGGGCAAATAAAATCACTCCTGGACATGAAGAGCGAAGTTTCTGAAGTGGACCCTTGCAGGTCTGCGCTCTTCTGTCCTGGAGGGACGCATCCAAACGCTCGGCATCTTCTTTCAAGTCATACAAGCGGGCGAGGGATTACAAGAGGCCAGCTTTGTTCACAACTCAATTTGCTTCCTCCACACCCCCTTGTCTTCCTTGGGCAGACCACAGCCAAGGGGGGAGCGCTTTCTGTTTCATGGAAGTCATATCACGGGGAGTCCAGCGACTCTTCAAGCTCCGCCGTCTTGGGCTGGCGTGATGGAAATGACTTTTCATCCCAGCAGCCAAGGCTTGCGACTCATGGGAACACGGGAGAAAATAGATATCAAAAAAATAATACTCGATGTAAATGTTCGAAAAAAAAATCCTAAAAAATGAGACACTGCGAATGAGTTCACCATCAAACACATTTGTTGATGCTCACTTTCCAGTGTTTGACAGTTGAAGCTGAATTTGAGTTCTCACAGAATACTTTATATGTATATAAAGCAAAAAAAAAAAAAAAAAAAAAAAAAATTTGGAACTAAGGTCAAATGTTAATCGTAAATCCAGATATAGCACTTCCATGAAGAAGAACTTCTCAAAACTGTCAGTGAATATTATTCCGGTAAAAAAGGATCACCTCACCCTGACAACAAAAACACACCAGCAAACACACCTCGTGACTCGATCGGAGGATTACAAACTGACAATATATATATAAGACAGCAGGAATATTATATTACAATAAGGCAGACGGAAACATTTAAAATCCAGCAAGAAGTTTGAAGATGTGAACATCACCAGTAAGAGAGCAGAAAACAACAGACCACAGGGTAGGGATAGACTGGCATATCGTATATAAGACAGCAGGCAGCACGTCACACTAGACCACGTCACACGGGTGACATGCTCTGTCATGAGTCCCCAGGGTGGCAGAGCGGGGAGGCAGCAAGTGGTATGATGGCCAACACCGGGATGGTGCCAGAAGTGCCTCTCCCTCCGCCCCTGATGTCAGACAAAGCTTTTGTTGATATTCCCATGGCATCATATTTCATGTTAGTAGGTTTTCGTGCGACTGGGCTGCACGTCTACACTTTGGAATATTAAAAAAATTCAAAATAAAAGCCTAAAAAATGTCTATCTGCCTTTTTCATCTTTTCCCCTACAATTCACATTTATTCATAAATTGTTCTCTTGCCTTCAATAGCGTTAATTTCTCATGACATTGCTAGCCATGATTTTCATTTTAAAAATTTCAAAAAATTGTTATAAAAGACAAGGATATTACTATAAAAACTATCACCCAGCATCCCACACAAATAGTAATGAAGGTTTTAACGACCAGTTTCAAAAATGCGGCGCAAACATTTTATCTTCACTTTGCTTCATTTCTATTCATACTGTCTACCTTGATTTAAATGTCTAGCCTTCAGATACTAGACACTGTGGAGTGTTAAGCTTGAAACCTAAAAACTATTCACTTGAGTAGCGAGTGGAGTTCGGACGGTTGGTTGTCATTAACGCTTGATTCAGGAATTGTTGACAGCACTAGAACCGTTCATCGTCCTCCAGGCTAGACCAACAAGAGGATTAAATGGAGAGAAAGATTTCAATTTCATGCAATTCTGGCTTTTAAAGAACCTTCCCACTTTTCCTGGCTATCTCCGGCTGCTGCTTCCTTGGTCCGTGACGAAACATGGATCCAATTTCTAATCATCTGCTTTATCCAAAGTCGAAAAAAAGAAGACGAAAAACATGGTCTGATGGTTTGAAAACAATGTCTTTTCGGAAGGCTGTGATTATACACATTTACAGGTTAAAAGATGCATATTCCCTCATCGCAGTGTTATCAATGCATTTTTATCTCCTCGAAAATTAAGAAAATTCAACATTGGATCGAGAGCTATTATCGGGTGTGTGTGTGTGTGTCAGAGTAATCCTGTGTATTTATTAGAACAGACGTACGGATGCACATATCTCTTACAAAATAACTTTCATTGCAACACATTGGTAAAAAAAATAATGTTCAGTTCCTTGTAAAGTGTTCAATAGTTCATACTGTTGTCTTTAATGTGTGAATCGTTTAAGAAAGTATCCCTTACAGCAAAAGAAAATTCATGTCGGACTTCAATATTTTGAGAATTGCTTATTGGAATATCATCCCATCACGAAAGGTAGGACAGGAAAACATGTATAAAATGTGTTAAATAACATTACACTGGTTTTAAATATAGTTGAATGAGGCAATGAACAGACTAATTGCGAAGCTTCGAAGGTACAAATCTTTCAGGACATTCTCATCAACAGATCATGGCAGCTTGCAAACTAGGACATAATGGCTGATAATGTCAAGAGCCATATTTATCTTCCCTCTCTATTAGTCATCCTTACTTTTCCCTCCCTTCTCTCTCTCTGATGGTGGGGAGATAGCTCAGAAAAGATAACTCTTACAGTCCTAAGAGTCCCTTGTGGAATAATGTGGAACGATAAGCACAATTTAATATCCTTCCACCATCTATAAGTGCTTAACTGATAAATTAGATAATCATTTTTACTATGAAGCTGTCGGGTGGGCAGGTTCCTCCATGAGTTCCTCCATGTCAAGGTAGAAGAACTTTAGCAGTGAATTCCCGCAATGAGTGACTTCCCCATACACTGCACTGTGTAACTACTGGGTCTTGACCTCTAATCTTTCCAATATATTTTACTTTTACTCATAACTGGAATTAGTTTCCTACTAAAATAATGAACTGTTTCTGGTCGATCTGAAATGTTGTCTCCGGTTTATTTCTAAACATTTCTTTGCCTCATTGCTTCTCAGATTTTAACACTGTAATTATAAATCATTATCACCTCTGATGAAAGCTGAAAAAAAAACGTCCACGTTTTATACCCAGTTTTTAATTTGGAACATTTTTTTTACACAACTAAAAATTCCAGCCTCCCCCACAGTTTATAACTCTGTCAACAAGAGCGTCTAATTATATAATTTTTCTCGACAAGAAATAAATTGTGATCGATCTTTCCTATAGTCATGATGTCACAGTCTAAGAAAGTGCAGACAGTTCAGAGTTCTCGGAAGCTTCCAGAGTTGCCCCTGATTACTCCAGCGGCTCCGTTAGGTCTGCTTATCTCCCCTGTCAGTGGAGGAGGCCGCCGTCTTGTAGACTCGCTGTGATTTCCCCTTAGATGGTGACCGCAAGATTATACACCTCCACCCTGTGGCTGCCCCACTGCGTTTGACACGGTTGATCACTCTTTTGTTATCTTTCTCCCGAGTTTTACCAACTCTTCCACTCCCTCCTGACTTGACCCTCCGAGCGCCGGGTCGATGGATTAACAGACACTGTTGCAGGAACTTTTACTTGCGAGTTCTGTGTTTGGGATACCAAACAACCCAAGGACTACAAATATTTTGACAATATCACATAGAAAAATTATTGTTAAAAATTCATGACCTAAGGGGTTAGCGACTATAAACATGTTTCAACCCCTGGTGGGAAAGGTTTATTAGAGTCGTTGGCAGCAAACAGGTTAAGTTTGCTCGAGTGACCATAGCAACCAAAACAATCGTGTATCTGGGTGATGGTGGTACTGAGTTCAGTCAGTCGTGTTTTTATAAGTAACCCCGCTCCTCTCATAACGAATCAGCACAATTCAACCAATCAGACGTCGGCGGCAACCTTTTGAACTGGCATCGGCAGAAGACAGACTGGATAATATATTCTGTCACGGTTCCCTTCTCCTAACCATATTGAAAAGAAATGTTTCGCAAACTAAATCCCATTAGTAATTAATTTAATTGTAGTAGCAATGCTTCGGTATATATGTTCGACTACTGCTGACGATAGTGAAGCGGAGTCTTGTCAACATCAAGCCTTAATGTTCACATACATAACGAAACATGATATGACACAATATGATACAATATGATGTACAGTATGATTTGCATTGTTGCACTCTCAAGAACTGACTCGAGACTAGAGAGAACAAGATGACAGCAAGACCACTGTACTCTTCTTCTCAATCGCAGCAGCACATGACGATTTTTCCTCCTCTCCTTCCTTCCCATTCATCTTTATCCCTCTACACACACTTTGTTAATTAGTTACTTTATTAGAAAGGTTGTGAAGTTGTTACTTTGCATTTCGTACTTCGAAATTAATCTGGTTTAAATAATAATCGTAGGCGATGAATAGGTCTTTATTGCGCCTTGCCTTAGTTCAGATTCAATAATATATATATCATTACTACGCAAGATGTACAAAGACTTAACAGGTTCAAAATATACAAATTTTTCTCACATCCACACGCTCTCTCTCACACACACACAGAGTATACCCGCGTGTATGTCAAACACTTTTTTTAAGGGCATGGATTCCACAGCCACATTCAAGTTCATTGTTTCCACATCTGCCGAAGTCCAGATGACTGCGCAGTCAAGGTTCCAGTCTCTGTTTGTCGTCGGGACCGGCGGAGATGTCGCTGAAAGCAGTCACCAACACAAGCGACCTGTGGGACTCTCTTACAAAGCTCTTCGGCGCACGTATTTGCTCCCTTGGTTACCTCCCTTCCTGACGACAGCAGCTGTCTAGTGGTCCGCCCCTTGGGCTGACGTCACACAACACTGTTCTTCATCTCCCCGCTCCCTTTGATAAACATGGCGACGTCAGCCCCTCTCGCATCCCTCTTTCCACTAACTTCCGATCAGGTTTGCGATCTTTTGCGAAATCGATTTAGTGGGAAGAAAACCTGACAACACCAGACCGAACAGGCCACCTAAAATGTCACGAGTGAAAAATGTTCCCCGAACCGGGAGACTCGCGCTCCGCAGAACGGCATGGGAGGGTAGCGGTGGGATGGGGAGAAAGGTTGCAGCGCCATTTCGTTTTAAAGTTCTAGTGGGGTTCAATATCTTTTCAATGTCTGGATAAACTATAAGATGATATCTCCCAAAATCAAGGAAATTTTCTTGTTCTGAGATATAAACTATAAACATCCCTATAAACAAAAAAGGTCATGAAGACTGCGTGATTAGTGGAGTGAAACTCTTTGACGAGTGAGTAAAGTTCAGAGTAAGAGACTTTACCCCCAAAGCATCATGAATACAGCCCTTCCGTTCTCGAGATACACGCCTTTAGATACCACGATGATAATTTGAGTTTAATGTGATGTCACGAGCTTGAAGAGGTAAAATTGTATCTTACACTGAACTTTACTCATTAATTGGGAAGAAAACTTTGCACCCGACTAGTCCTTTAAGGTCTGGCTCGGTCTGCAAGTCGGGTTGTAGATAGACGAACCACAGTTAACGATTCGCACACAGAATCCTCGGCTTGATCATGGCTTATGATTGATATCACCTAGCTTTGACAAAACTGCGCGTTTGGGGGCGTTCTCGATGACCTGTAAATAATGAAAAAAATATCAGGTTTAAAAATAATCTTCATGACATTCGAAGGTATAACCAAAAAGTCTGTGAGCATCGTTCAACTGTAGGATGGTATTTATTTATATCTGCAATATTCGTATTTTTATTTAAAATATAACACCAGCTGTGTTGAAAAATTTCGATTTCTGGAACGTGTAACAGAATTTTCCATTGAAATTGAAGGCAATCTCCTATTCAAATTACGAGACATTGCCCTCGGAAAAAGTTGTTTCGAACCGTAACTGCGTTGTTAAAGTAAATCGGAGGAAGCCAGTATCAGAAACGTCCTCACCCGGGGTCTGCCAGGAATTCTTGTAGGCTTAGAAAAAGAAACTTCTACGATTGCGAGGGGACAAACGATCCAGGACTCTACTAAAGCCAAACTGCACACCATTAGCAGAGGTCGAGGAAGATCTGTCACTACAGGGGCCGTCTCCTCGCCCCTTCGGGTAGGGAGGTTTCAGGGTCTGCGGCGGGTGGCATCATCAGACCATCGAGTGACCGCGTGAGGCTAATCTGTCCTGGCAGACCGCAGATTGTTTGCCTCGCCCACAGACTCCGCAACAACCTTCAAATTAATTTCGCCGTCTATTCCTTGGCCAGGCAAGACTTGTAATAAGATTACCAGGAAACCAGAAATTCCCTGTTTACACACAGACACTCTCACACGCGTTCTCGCGCGCACAGGCATGCAAGTATGCAAGCTGACATACCTTTAAAGCCGTTTCTCTACCGGACAAAAATGTGACGAAGGTTTGACAATGTCGAAGAGGGTTTCTTCAAGACGAATGTATAGTAATTTGGCTAAACTTAATCAAATGTTCCTCAAAGGTTTTGCCATATTTTTCGGCTTAAGAAGGACAAATGTCACGGTTATAACATTAACTCCTTTCATATCACTTATTAATGCTTCAAACATAGCATCTCAAGGAGAAACATGAATCTCGAGAAGCTAAATAAAGTTCTGGACGTTTAGCTGGGTGCGGCGTCACGGGTGGGTCGTGACTGAGAATACAATTTTTATTGATACAATATTTCTTCAATATTTTAGCCGATGTTGCTCAAGGAAACTCGGTTCCACTTTTTGCTTAATGTTCAGCAGCAGTTTTGCAAAATTTAGCAAACATCGTCTCATACTCGCCATAAGTTATTAGCCTGTCGTCTACTTTTTAAGCTAGTTCGACATGTTAATCCGGTGTTTGGGTGTCTGAGTCTCGACATTTCTCAGGTTCAAAAATATCTGGCTTTGTACTTTAATACTATGAAAACTTGAATATTGTTTTTCGAAGGACCAAACTAAATTAAGATTATCAAAGGAATCTGATACAGCGCTTGTACCGTGGGAGTTGTTTGCGTGCTTACTGTGGATTATTCGCGCATTTGAAAAGGTGCAAATCGCCATTGTTGAAATTAGATAATAAATAAATCACCGTGTTTCAGGCTTTGAAATTTATAGAATATATTTAAATTATCTCTACCCATCAGAATCCGTCTTTAGTTCGTTGACTTGTTAATATCTATGAATATAAACATTCAATTAATCCATCACATTGACCTAGCCTACTCAATGGAAAATATTTCTTATAACTATCATTTCTACTACTACTAGAATGTATGTGTAGCTCGGAAATATGACCACTATTTTTTTGTGGTGGTGGTGGTGGAGGTTTTTGTGAACACAACACATTCATAATGCAGGACAACACATCAACGTGTGTAAAACCATGAAGCATGCATGGTCAATGTGGACATTTACTAGGCATCGTATTCAATTAAATTAGGGGTTATTACAATAGTTTATGCAAATCTGTCACAGATGCAATCCATTTCAAGCTCGTCGTTTCATGATTTCGATTTAAAAACTATTCTAATCTCTTTGCTGACAGTTTTAGCCATTCGGCCAACGACCTCCACATGACCTGAGTGTTTTTGTCGGGCTCTTCACGACAGCCGATATCAAGTCTGGACTCCAGGGACCATAGCATTATCTTTAAAAAAAATATTTCTGTTTGGAAAAATTGAAATAATTCCGATTAACCAAGTATAGATCAGCTGTTGTTTCTGCGTGATGCACTGCACTCACGTGTATGTGACGTCACGTCATCATGTCCTGCTACCCGGGAGACACCAACTTGTCCACGTACATCACTCATATCAACACAAGTTGCACCCGAAGTGGACTCCTGTTTCATGTTTTACTTTCACCTCGGCGCCAGCCAAGCGGAGACGGTGACTTCAGATGGGTGACAGAGCCTGCCTTCAAGGGAGCACCGCACAAGTTAATAAATAATGGCGGTCCCTGGGCTAAAACACGGCAGGCGCAGTGAAGGATGTTAATCAAATTCGCCCAACGTGTCTGAGTTTATGATAAAACGCCATTAGATGATTGTTGATAATGGGCCACCTGATGGGCTGCCGTCAGTTCTCGCTCCTAGCCGTTAGAGACACAAGATGGAGGACTTTACAGCGTGCGGTGAGCCGGGCGAGCTTCTCTGATACACAGCAATAACATGTGTGTGAATACATACATATATATGTGTGTGTGTGTTGAGGGAGAGGTATTTATATGTGTGTATTTATTTATATTTATAAGCTCTGACGTGGTAACTTACACAGCACGCGACATGTATGTAAAGATGTAAGCAGAATGTGAAATACAAAGAAAAAACAAACAAAAAAAGACAAGAATTAACATGACTAGGCAAAAAAACACATAAACGGTCAAAAGCAAACCATCAAATACGGTGTGTGCACACTTACCTGTCATTCCCTCATCAATGTAAGATAAACATTGCTCTCAAACCCTGAAACAAAGAATGACAGAAACAATAAAGTATTTTCAACAACCACTTGACCTAACCCCACTTCTGCCTTTCAAAGTAAAGAATCAGTCCAAAAACGAAAAGAAAGCAGAGAACTTCTTATTCCTTCTGAAGCTCGTTACAAGCAACCTATTTATGAGTCTCTAGCTGCACAACAACAACAACCACACACATCTGTCATTCGAAAATCCTTAAAGATCTTGTAAATATCTTTCTTGTTTGAGGTGTGACAAAGTTATTATTATTATTATTATTATTATTATTATTATTATTATTATTATTATTATTATTATTATTATTATTATTATTATTATTATTAAAAATACGAAAAACGTACTGTATCGTTATTTGTTTTACACCCAATCGCCGCCCTTTTCAGAACTATTTTTAGCCCGATGTGCATACACTGGCGGTTGCACAGAGCAATTTGATTGGTCGACGGGACATTTGACGTCCTGCCACTGCTCTAGTAACGGATGTGGAGGTGGTCATTGAACATCCTACTTGCAGGGTCACATGATCATCTTTCTCAGTGAACTTCAACCGAGTGGGTAAAATATATATATAGGTTCATCGTGATAAGATATTCTCGGTAACATAAACAACTAGGTATTAAACAACGGTCAATCTCTACTAGCTATGCAATTCTCAAGAGGTCATGATACTTTAATCATAAAGAACTCAAGTTTGCTTACTTTTTTTCAAAGGGTTATCCTTATATTTGTGAAGCAACCTAAATCTGCTTGACAGTAAAACGCTTTTGCCTAAAATTTAGTCCTTAATCAAAGGACCTCGCAGCCCTTAATTGCTCCCTCATTAGGCAGGAAGCCAGCCTGGTGAACTCTTTGATCCCCCTGAGATGTCAGACTCTCGCAGTCTGCGAAGATTATTTTTTTGTGTTCAAGGTGGTCAGCGTGCGGCTGACAGACGCAGGATCCGGCCCCTAAACCTCTGGCTGCGGTACGCCGACCGCGTCACAGAATATGTTTTCCTGTCTGAACATAAACTCACAGTCTAATTACCCTCTCCGTCCTCAGCCAAGTACCTTGACTGGCAAGAACCACCACTCGAATTCGATGCACGTTTTAGCCCATGGGGCAGAAATGTCTGCCGCTAAGTAGGCGAGACAGCACTGAGTTGCTTCCCATGACAAAGACTTACGTCATCAAGACTTACAACTTACTCCATTGGACATCAGTTGTGGCCATAGCAAGAAAGATCAACGTCCAGTAGAAGTTGATATAAATTTATTCAACTTTGTGTCGGCAGAAACTAAAACATGTCCCCAGTTACTGATGGAAGGTTGTGTCAACACGGATTTATAAAAAAAAAAGGATGTGACAAGGGATCATGTGGCAAAACACAAAGTAAGACTGATGTTATGGCTGCGCCAGATCCTGTCCAGCCTATCCATTCCCTCTGTTGTTGTTGTTGCAATCCTGATGTGTGATGGTCGCGGAGGGTTTCACGCATGATGTTCTCCAAGATGTTAAACAACTGAGGTGATAGGGTGCATAGTTGATGTCCCCCTACTGCTGTGTGAAAGAAAGCTCATATTTGGTTATCCAGCAGTGCTGCGTTTGTTGACTTTTCTGTACATGACTTGTAAGAGGTCTTCCTCCATGTCGACTTTTTTTGTCGAAAGCTTCTTAAAGTCTTTTCGTTCCCATACTCTTCGTCACCAATAAGTAAGGGCCTTTGTAGGTTTCTTCCCTACGAGCTTGAGCAACACCGTGGTGCATCGCCAACACCAAGAGACTTTTCTTATCTTCAGACTGTGTACCTCTCTTTTGAACTCTTCCTTGGACAAGAAGGTCTTCAAGTTCGCTGGTTCTATTCTAGTTGTTCTGAAGGATGTTAGCTTTTCATCATATAATATCCTTTGATCTAAATTCAGAAATACATGTAAGTTGACCCTCGGACATGACCTGCCAGTAAACACTAAAGAACTCACGATCTTTTTCTCTCTGTTTACTTTCTTGAAGTTTGCAAAGCCTTTTAAACTGACTGACAGCATGTCCCGAAGACATTTCTAAGGGGGAAACGGGGGAGTATATACATGGAAGGGGTAGGTAACCATTGTCAACCTGCTAGCTCTCTCTCTCTGTCTCTGTTTTAGCAACATGTTGTGCTCGTCTCTGTCTCCGACTTCGCCACGCTTGCTGCTCCGGGTATTGATCCGGAACTCTTCAGTGCAGCCAGCGTGGACTTGGGATCCTCACATCCAGCGCGTGTAGAGCAGTAAGCTACACACGATCAATAGCATCCCCTTACTGACACATTCAACTTCCACACAAACAATGCTTAGCAATTTTTTATTCTTCATTTCAACCTTGATTCAGTGTCTGAGTAGAACGGTAAAACTATTCGCCTGCTTGTGGAGGGTTTTACCCACCTTAATGAAACGAATGAAATATCAGGCAAGAACTTTGATAAATGTGTGTGAATGACAAACGGACCCTACACAGTCGTGTTTATATTATTGATTTTTATTTATGAATATAGAGAAATTGGTTTTCCGGATTTAATATCTTCCAAATTTCGTTTCAAACCATGCTAGAGAGGTCACAGATGTGAAGGAAGTGGTTATGCCATGTTTCAACATCAGCATCTCTTCAATGCGTGTTTTGACACAAGCAGGCTCTGATACTGTAGATCAATTTACAACTTATTAAAACAACATTATTACAACATTTATTAAAACTGCGCTTAAAGATGTGTCTTATTTGATGACCGTTTCATATTTTTCTGATTCGTATTTCTCACATGGTACATACACCACTGCATCACAGTGCCCCAGACAATGCTCCTCTGAGACCCTTTGTAAGTTTAGCACTCTCTGTCTTTTTAAACAACTGTCGACAATGAACGTACAAATTTATATTGCACTTTGGTATAATTTTATACGTTTCTCTTATTATGAGTTAATTGTAAACTTGTTTGTTTTCACTCCGTCCATGCTGTCACCAATGTGTGTGAATATGCTTCTTAACACCATGAGTTAAGGTTATTTACTGTGATTGGAAAGAAATACTATTTTTATCCATATAGACTTTAGTCATAGTCGTATTCGAAAACTCACGTGACTACATGGCGCAACCCATCGTAGTTTGTGTGCATGACAACGACATTAGACGATCGATCGTTATGGTTGTATGACGAGAGTAAGTCGTTGCCTCAGGGCAACATGGGAACTCAAGGTTGGAGGGAGGGATCGGTGTTTAATGCCTTCAGTAACTAAAGCTACATCACGGCAAGACAGCCAGCAATGGTAACAGATGCAACATGCAGAGAAAGATCAGCGTGTCCAAGACGAGAGTTGAACCCATGACAACCAACCCTGACTGCAATGAGGAAAACCGCCAACGTAATATTTGTAAAGTAAACCCTCAAGCTGGACACGTGACAGGGTGCTCTGAGTATGTACTGTCGACACATTGCCATGAAGCTTGATAAGGGAGAGTTGTTCATATTTTATTCTCTTATTACTTAAATTAATGTTTATCTACAGAATCCTGTTCAAACACAGAGTTAAAATTCCTCTTCACATTCGATGTTTCCATTTCACACCCAAGTAAGCTTCATCTCTACGTCTCAAATTATCAACTTTAAGTTCAGCTCCATCTCTAGATTCTATACTCACAAATTAGCGGACTCCTGTTCACAGTGTCAAGACTAATTGTGATATGATCATGTGATAATGTGAGGATGTGATAATGGGATCATGATGGGATCGAAAGAAAGTAGGGGGAAAGAGAGAAAGCGAACGAATGTATTTGCATGTGTAGGAGGAAGGAATAATTTTTGGGCGTGAGCAAATAATAGTACGAGCAATGGCGTCTGCAAGTGTGGGAGTGTGTGTTTGATATTTGTCGAGAAAGCAGCGCCATCATCAAGTCAAACTCCTGTGTAATGTACTGTTCCTTCTTGCATAAGATGCTGGTCGGTCCGTTTGTATGAGAAAGACCTGGCGAGGGCTTTAGTGTCGCATACCTTATGACCGCGGACATGCTCCGTATATAAATATTGTCATATGAATCCATCAGATGTAACGGTCACCTCTCCTGTACAGTATCAACAATATCAGTCACTCATCTAGTGCCAGCACAGCGCAGTTACTTCAGAGCGTTCAAAGCTCTGGATATGTTGTTAACTGATTCATTCTTGTCCACGCCAAGTGTTCTTCGTCTGAACTCGCAGGTCATTTGTACTTCGATGTCTCTTGTTTACAGGACCCGCGAACGAAGCCGAAGGCCTCGGTGCACATCACATAGTAACCAACTTACAATTTGTCGATTACCGAGGATAGTAAACATTGCCCCAGGGGAGGGCTGGTTCACTTTAGTCAAGGTATAGACGTTGACTCAGCGTCTTTGTTGAATATGTGGGCGAACAATCTTCCGCCCGAACTCTTTCTCCGTAAAGTAGTCCTCGCGAAAAGAAAATCAGTTTTCACTTTTCACACTTTCAAGTGTAATTCCAAACAGACTCAAAGGTCTGAGCCTGGTAGTTGTTAGGCAAGTAGAATTTTCAAAACTGACTCACAGGTGTTGGCTGGGTAGTGGTCACAGGTTGACCCGCTGATGTCGCTGCATCTCATCACAAAAAATGAACTTTCATTTATATTTTAGTTTTTTTATTGTTGACATCAAAAAAGGAATTAAGAAAAGCATCTATGAAACAATGCAACCCTTGTTTAATTTTCTTGTTGATTTGAACATTATCGTGTATTTCCACCTCCATCACATCTTAGCAGCTAAACACGTTTGGAGTGAAGACAATTAAAATGAAGAAAAGGAGTCTGACAAATGTGAGGCACACAAGTTGGAAAGGTCTGTAACCACACATGAAGGTGTATTGCACAAAAATATAAATGTCTTTTCAAACTCCTTAAGACAGACGATCCCACAGTGTTTGGAGACTGCAATTGTGTGTGAGTGAAAGAGAGAAAGAGTTCTACAGAAAAGGGTTCTGGAGACGAGAAGGTGCAGAACGGAAGACAAATTGGAAATGTCAAGTTGTTGCTGCGAATAGAAGCTTTGCATACCAAGAGATGTTTGCTGCTTCGTCCAGCGTGGAGTACATGTTCATGCATAACGACTCACTGACATTTGGGGTCGACAACAAGGTGACGGAGGAAAATCCAGAATGTCACAGTCACATCAATAAATTATCAACAGCATCAATCCCATCAGAAGCCTATTTCGCGCAGCCGGCCAGGCACTTGGCGATCACGGGTATCGTCCGCCGAGCTGGGTCTTCGGAAATGTGATCGGTCGTCCTAATAGCAGATAAGTTATTTGCGAATGGAACGAAACGAGAGTAAAACAGTCTGCAAGCATTTCTGTTTACAAAACATTTTAGAAACAGTTAAGACACGGCGAGAACATGTTGTTGTTGTATCTGATGACTGAAGACTGACCGGCAAGTTCCGAATGGAAGAACATGGACAGGTCGATGTACAGACAAATCCGTAGGCAAACGGATGGCTGGATGGACGAGATATATTTAACTAGTTCTATGACTCATGCTGAATAATACTGAGTTTTGAGATAAACTCTTAAAAAGAGAAAAATTAATACTTGGTTGTTTATCGACAATCGTTCACAAGAGAAAAAAAATACCAATGGGTTGTTCATTATTGACAGTATGACTCATCTATGCGTTTCCTCGTTTTCTTAAAATTAAAGGCAAGACTATAGCATATAAGATTGAGATCTTATAAATCTGTACAATCATGAAATTAGACATACAATGTATTGTGGCTGATAGCAACAAAGGACTTCAAATTCCTCCTCATATGTAAAATAATGCTGGCAGACTGGAATTAGCCAGGAAAGCCAGTCAGAAATTCCCATGGCCATAAAATAATTCAATCTCTGCCATGGATGTCCGAGTTAATAAATGTGCAGCCTCTGTAGGAAAGTCAAAACCTGATGGCACTTACAAACGCTTTATTCCCTAGACTGAGACACGGTTACGGGAATTCATGTTACAACGAAGGGAGAGAACACTGCAGAAAAGGAGAAAATAACTAAAGTTATCAGGGGAGAAAACCGATAAGGAAGAACACGCTACAGTAAGCGAAATAAAAGTTCAGGAAATATTTTTTTTTTTAGTCACACCCTTCGCATGGACGCCTCGCCGCCATCTTTGCCTAGTTGCTTAGCAACGATTTCAAGTGCTGCTACGCGGTGCACTGTCTGCTAGATATTTCAATTAAGAAGAGAAAAGGCTTGATTTTTCTGGGTACGGAGGTTCATCCAACGATAGCTTGGCAGTAGCCTCAACCAGCAACTCCTTTCAAACGTAATAGCTAATCGATTCAACAACACCAGGGAGGGACCTTCCAGTGATACACTCGGAGGAGAGGGGCAGCCAGAGGTAGTAAAGTGTGAAAGAGTAGTCATCAGCTGATGATGATTCACGGGTAGGAAAAAAATGAGGGTGCGCCATAGAAACATTTCTTATGCGGACAAGCCGGTGGGTCAAGTTTTCCATCCTTTATTTATGTAAGTCTGCGGCTGGCTGTCTCCATATATTTATCTGTCTTTATCCAGTTAAATCAGCTGAGTTTTTTAATGAAGTAAGAAAAAGAGAATGAACGAAATAAAGGAAAAAAGAAAAGAAAGTGAAAAAATAAAATCGAAGAAACAAATTAACAACAAAACAACATAAAACAAGAAAGAAAAAAGCAAAGCTAGCAACTACAAAATAAAATAAAAAATTTAAAGAAACTATGAATCACAAGAAAATAAGAAAGAAAAATAAGGGAAAAAAAACACAAAGAAAATGTAAAAAAAAAAATGAAAAGAAATGAAAACAAGCAAGTAAGAGATAATCAAGAATGTAGCAGAATAAAAACTGAACAATAAAAAGAAAAAGAACACAAATAAATAAACAAAAATTTTTTAAAAAGTGAAAGAAAAAATAAAGAAAAAGAAATAAAGAAAAAGAAAAAAGTAAGCAAATATGAAGAAAGAAAGAAAGAAAAAATGAAGAGAGAAAGAAAATAAAGAAAGAGAGAAAGAAAGAAAGAAAGAGAAATGGCAGATAGACAAAATCCACAAGTTTTCATGAGAAAGACGGCGCGTGTTCACGACAGGGAGGTATTTCCTTCATAACATTTCCCAGCTCCCCCGGATATATGTGAGCGTCTGTCTGCACCATCAAATAGGACTCGACTCGTTCCGTTGCACGCAAAATCAGTCGTTTGTCTCCCTGTAAGTGTGGTCTTGATTTCCGTTTTTTCTCTAGAGCCTGACGTACAGTCTGAAATGATGTTAACCTCCCGTGTGTGGCGATCTCTTGCCGAGTATTTAACACCCCAGAGAAACAGTCCCGCGAGGAGCTGCGATCCAGTGACTTCTGATCCGAAGTAAAACTTAGCACTCCACGGACGAAAATGTAAGCTAGTGATTTGATTTGCTTCTCACCCTGATGACCACTTCTTAGTCTGTTTTTTCCCCGTCTACTCTTTTTTTCTTCTTGTTTTATTTCCGCCATTTTCCTGCTCCTCTACAAGTTTTTGCCCTTTTGACACTCAGTTCCCCCTACCCACTCTTTCTCCTCAGCAATGTCCACATCTCAGCAACACTTCTGCCGAGAGACTTTCCCCACCCACTATATTCAATCACGTCTGTGTACAAGTCCGTAAATTTTCATTTCTGCCATTTGCGGTACAGACGTTATCAGCAATGTCCAGAGGACTCAAGCATGCGACCGTAGGCTTTTAAACAAGTCCTTCTTGTTCCCTCCGCCGACCGCCTCCCTTTCCCCCCAACCTCCCTCTCTTCCCTCTCGTCCACCCTCGCTAAGTCTCCATTCTCATGGTTAGCAATGCCTGGTTCATTTAGACTTGGCAAATATGAATAAACGATAGGTTTGCCATCGGCAGTCGCCGGCCACGCCGTACTAGCGAACCGTCGTCCCACGGGTTAACTGCGTGTTATGAAAGACAAATCGCCATCTTGTTTGTCGTGCGTGAGGTGCCGGCCAAACAAGAGGACAGACGCATGGCAGAAAAAAAATGAGGCTCCGTTTGAACCCATGAAATATGTATGTCAGTGTCCCATTCCTGTCGCCGACCAAAAAAAAAAAATGAACCAAAAAAAAAAAAACCTGCTCCCACTTTACATCTGATAGGTGTATCTCAGTTGGTTGCTATGGAATCCGACAGAGTCAGCTTTATTCGCCTGTTCAGCAAACAAGGAAGCTGCACAGATTGCTGGATCGATGACATCACAGTATATCACAGTCTCTCTCTCTCACACGTGAACGCACACTGTGAACAGTTATCCAGTTAGGTCTGATTCCACAGTCTGTGCAGGTGGATGTTCTTTGCTTTGGTCGGGGTAGCGACAGCAGGAATATAAACTAGCAGGATGGAGACCAGCAGCCGTTTGGCAAGCGTCCTCAATGAACTGATTTGTGGCTCACATGCCGGTCCTTTGGAAGCACATGAAAGAAAGAGATATCATCGCGAAACTTTTTGGCAGCTGAATCAGAAACAAATGAAGCACAAACATCGAACGGAAAGTACAGTCACGTGCTTCTGGACTTTTTGTATCCCCCACAAATAAAGTAAACAAAGTTTAGCCATCGCGGGGTGGATTAGGCTGTTCTGTGTTGTTATTAAGAATTGCAACAATGACAAGCGATCGGCTGAGATTACAATGTTATAGTAAAGCTTGTTTTTATTATCCTTCCATAACTAACTTTACTGAGTCGATGCGAAAGATGCCGCGGTACCGTGGACAATGTTCTGTGTATCCTCTCGTCCAAAGTAGAGGAAACTTTATTTATACACGCATTCTTTCAATACATGTTTCATACAAAGTGCACTGTATATGCAGAATGAGGCAAAATACTTTTCAACATTGAAAACAGTTATGATCTGTCAAAATTCTGTAGCCGTGTAATTAATTATTTTTAATAATAATAATCATCATAATCATTACCATCATCATCATCATCATCTGTCAATAATATATTATTATTATTATTTTTGTCTTGGTTTGTTGCTGAATTTCTCACACTAAAAGGGTACAAACTGCTTTTTACTAGCTTTGTCTACAATAAATTCATTTCTTTTCATCGTTCTTATCGCGTATTTTGATTTATTTCTAGCAACATAAAGCTGTCTGCAGCTTTTTGCCGCTTCCCTCTGTTTAAATTTTTTTAAGGTGCATGATGGACTGGACCACTAACAAAAAGCACGTCAACAATTATATTTTCTTCATCGTGATTATCTCCGACATCAAGTTATTTTATCGTCATGCTCTCTTTATCCACGGAAGTGGCGGGTATTTTGTAACGGACGTGCGGACCTTTAAAAACAATAACTGGCTTCTAGAGCAGAACAATCAACAGCCGGTTGAAAAGGACATTGTTTTATGAATGTCATCAGCCAACCCTCATACTGGACTGTTTCAATGTCTGTGTCCTTGAGTACCTTGGAGGTTGTTTTTTTTTTTTTTTGTTTTGTTTTTTTTTGTTTTTGTTTGTTTGTTTTTTTGTTTTTGTTTGGGTTTTTTTTTGAAACGCAAACACGTGGTTTGATTTACTGATTGTCTTATATGTGTGTGTGTGAGAGAGAGACAGACAGACAACAGTGCCTATATGTATAAAGAGAGGAATGATTATAGTAAAACTAACTTTTAAAGTCTTAGAGGGTGCATTTTTAAATGGGAAAAGTTTAGTACAAGATATTGTTTTCTAAATCGGGAAATAATCTCCTCTATACAAACACCACCATCTACAGAAAGAAGTACGACACGTGGGGTCACAGTTTACATAAATGTACATGAGTAAGATCTTACAAGTTCTCCCTTCGGCTGGTTGAAGTCCACAATATAAGCTTATCTATGTACTAATCTGATGTTTATGTTGTCGACCTCTTTCTGTGCATGGGGATGTGTGCTGGCGTGTATCTTGGATAGAAAAAAGACATATCCACCCACTTTTGAGAAAATATGTTTACTAATCATGAGAAAAAAGATTACATTCCCATAGATCTATAATAATCTATTATTCATTTGATGTACCTCTACACTCACATGCACAGTCGAGAAACATCGACGTAATCATAAGTAGGGTCATGTGACCCCGTATCATGTACGCTACTGTCGTGGGTTGAGAATGAGGGGTAGGTGGGATGGAGAAGGGAGAAGGAGAGGCAGGATGAAGCGGCTTGCCCAGACACGACACGCTCGTCTTAACCTGCTGAAGTTTGCTACAACAAAAGCAGCGATTACCATCGGAATGGCATCCGGTCAAACACTCCTGTATTTGCCCCTTCGCTGGTGCTTGATTAAATGTGCCAAAGTCTGCCATTCAGTGGCTGGCCAGTTCACAGCCATCAGAGATCCACGGAACTCAGAGCACTCCACTACAGTCCAGCCACTAATTCCTCAGACTTCTTGATCAGTCTCGGGTAACAGTCATCAGCAGCCAAGTTTATTATGACGGGCACGTGCCGGCGTTCTGTGTCTACAAAACAGGTTTCGTCTCGGGTTTCGTCTAGAATTTCGTCTGCTACCATTTTGCTGATGTGCCGAGGTACCTCGTGGTTGATTCCTAGTGTCACTCTACTATTTTATTGGAGGACTTTGATCCTGGACTTTGTGCGGTCGTGTTCAGAGGCTCGCCCACGCGTGAACAAGCAAACTGTCGAATTGAAACTTGCTGCGCAGTGGGTGGTTGGTGTTGTGGTGCAGGCATGTGTGGGTGAGTGCATGTGTGTGGGCAACAGCCAAACAGAATGACTTAATGCTTACTGTGTTACAAGCAAGTAGAAAGTCAACCAGCATGACGGACAGTTTCTATGTTATTGAAATTTAGCTTATCCATTATTCCTAAACATCATTTAAAGCTTTTTTAAAATAAATAAACAAACGAACACCTAAAAAATAGAATCTATGAATAAAAGATCCCAAACGAGCAAGGATAAGAAAATTATTATTAATGGTAACTGAATTTGTAGAGCGAATTTCTCTCTGTGGATGTGAGCTCAAAGAGCTGTCACCACTCAAGAAACATAAGCGGTAGCAAACGGATGACATCATGGCAAACATTCACAAAGTGCAAAGATGAAGATGAAGAATTGAGGAATGAGTGAGAGAAACGGGTCGCTTGATTATGCAAGATATTTCTGTAAAAAGATCGATTTTGAGACCAGACTTGAAATCTTGAAACCTAGTTCAAAAAGAAAGGGGCAGACAGTTCCAAAGAGTGGGGCCTCAGAAAAATAAGGGTGGAGTTTCTCCGGTCTAGTGCCAGACACAGAGAGGAGAGCCGCACAAGCAGACCGAAGAGACCAACTCGGGTGGCAAGCCTCACAGAAAGGTATTACGGTATTAACTAACGATCTTAAAGAATTCTGTATTTGTAGACTCCGTTCATCCTAAAGAACTTGGGAATCAATCAGTCCTTTAATTATTCAATATTTTTAGCATAATATGTCACTTCTGGTAATAGAGCTAGAGTTGCCTCCCCTTATCACAACAGCGACATGTTGATCGGGTCTTGTAATAGCCCTGACAATACCCTGTTGTGTCAAACATATCCTGCAGGCGAGTTTAAAAGAATGTAGTTTTGAACGAAACACAGGACAAGTCAAATTGTGGAGAGCTTATCATTAAACACACGTTTAATGTCTAGTGCATAATTGTCTCCCTTTGGTTATTGACAGGGCTGGTGGCCATGTTTTATCTTTGCTTTTAAGTTTAGGGTGTATACCAAGAACAAGGTGTAAAACTGATAGATGATCACAATGTTTTTATTAATTAAATCACATGCACTTACACAGCGTGTCGTTTGTCAGTCTGCCTTGCAGGGTGCATCCACTTATTTACAAACAACTTTAACACTTAACGAGTAATCATTCTACATTTTATAGCAGGAAAGAAGTGATATGCAAACAGTTTAAATAAGCTCATCTATAGTTACAACAAACATAAAATCGACTTTGAAGGATGAATCCTTTTACATCTGCATTTTTTAAGACTATTTTTGAACTACAGAAAGTTGCCTTCAACAAGTTGTCGAAACTTTGTCTTTTTTTGGAACGACAAGCAGTTCAAATGAAACTTGCTTTGCTTAGAAACAAATAAAAAGATCTGAAGGTCAGGTCCCTGGGGCTCAGAAAATCTCGCTGCAGCCAAATGCTTCTGAAATACGAGACAAATGAGACTTTGATAGGCTGAATGTGTAATTTACCTCCCCTGCATCCCTTCTCTACCATATCCTTCCTATCTTTTAGTCTCGAAGAGTCGACGAGTGGCAGGTAATCATCTCAATAAATGATTTACAACAAATGGATTCAAAATATTTGATATATCCTTTCAGGTCTCAGGGGATAATTTCAACGGAAATAGTTTGATTTATTAAACGTTATTCTTTTCGATCAGCGGATTAAATTTTTGCGGAAGAGTTTCATCGCCATCGGTCAGAAAGTATAATCGGTTTTAAAGTAATAAAAAGAAAAGAAACCTAAATACATTTTTCTGACTACAGTGATACCTCGGTTCTCGAACGCCTTGACTTTCGACCAAATCGGTATTCGACCAGGAAATTCGAGAAAATTTTGTCTTGGAATCCGAACAAATATTTGGAACTCGAACATCCGAACATCCGAACGTCCGAGATGAACCGAGTTGAGCCGAGTTGAACCGAATGGCGTTCATTGGGCCCAGCTAGCCTTGCTTGCGTCATCAGTGACAATAACCATCCCCCTTCCCTCCTCCCTCCACATTCATTCCCTCCTGCCATAAAGTTTGGTACAGGTACAGTAAATGAAACACAATTTACTGTACTGTACAGTACATTTTATTTATTTATTTTTTTTGTTGTTTGTTTTAATAAATACACTTTTATTTCTTATTTCTTGTTGAGACTCATGTTTTTCTACATATTATATACAAATTAGGCCAGTAAATAGGCATTATCTGGGGCTTGGAACGAATTAATCCAGTTTCCATTATTTCCTTTGGGTTTCATTGCTTCGGTTCTCGAACAATTTGGTTCTCGACCGTCCTCCCGGAACGAATTATGTTCGAGAACCGAGGTATCACTGTACTTATGAATCCACTGGGTGCTTTTCCATTTTTACAATCAAGCGATTCGTTTTAGGATGGTCGTCTAGTAATCGCAAGATGTTTACTACTAATTGTTCTCATAATACTTAACTACTTAGTTTATTTTTCTCCCGTTAAGTGCGAGGGCTAAATATAAAAAAAAAATTTTCTTGCTTATTTTACCTGTTAATGAAGAATTGTCATTGTCATTGTCATTGTCATTGTCAAGGTACTGAAACTATACCATGGTCTTCACGCACAGAACTCCTAGTGTGTCGACTGTACAAGCTCGGAGAGCGGATGTCCATTAGCGAGTAAAGGGCACCACTCAGAGTTCACTCCACTAAATGGATTTGCATGCTGTCTTTTTTTCTGAACGAGGCCTAATCGTACATGATGGTGATCGCCTGTAATGTTGACGCAGAAAGCTTGCAGCCAATAACCTCGTACAACACAGTAACAGGATGCGAATGGACAAACCGAAAACTTTTCCGTAATCAAATCTCTGTCTATTTTGGTTTTCGTCTCGCAATTTTGTTTAGAGAGATAGGAATAAGAAAGGCTTAGTACACACATGTGTCCATAAAAATATCAATAAATAAATAACTGCATTATTTCAGCAATGTAAACCAAGTTTATCATGTGAACAATATTTGTAAAGGTGCCAAAGACACATAAAGACGCAGAGACAAGTATATATAAATAAAGGAGAAGCAAAGAAAAGGAAGACTTTAAGGTTAGACACCGGTCGAAAAAAAATTTTTTTTGTTTCACGGGATAGCGCGGATTTTTTTGTATCAGCTATTTAGCCCTTGAATGAAGTTTCAAAAAATGGTTTTACTGCACTCGTCGCGCTATCGGTTGCCATGGAAACAATCCAAAATGGCGCCAAAACAAACAATTTTAAAAGCTAAAAACTTCTTCAATTTTGTGAGTAGACTCAAAATTCTTTTTGAAATAGTTACCTAAAAGACAGATCTACATTTCTATGATAAAGAATTTGCGAATTCCTCTTAGTTTTTTTTTTATAATTTTTTTTGTAAAAAAGTGTGTTAAATTTTAAGAAATTTTGATGTAAAATGGTATAACTACCAAACTACTAAGTAATTTTTAAAAATCTATCATAGAAATGTTTAAATTTGTATGAAGAAAAGCTCAACCAAATTGCAGGACTATATCTCTTGTCAAAAAGAAGGAGTTAGCTTTTGAAGTAAACAGTCTCTAACCAAAACAAGGAACTGAGAAATCGCGGAAAGAAAAACTGAAAGCTTAGTAACTTCTAAACTACTCAATATTTTTTTAAAAGCTCTCATAGAAATGTTTAAATATGAATAAAGAAAACTTCAACCCAATTTTAGGCCTGTATCACATGCCAATATAAAGTTATAAGCTTTTGAACTAAACAAGCTTACTAAAACAAGAAACTGAAAAGGCGAAGGAAAACAAAGTGAAAGCTTAGTAACTACTAAACCACTAAATATTTTTTAAAAAGCTCTCACTGAAATGTTTTACATATGTATGAAGAAAACTTCATTCAAATTTTAGGCCTGTATCACATGTCAATATAAAGTTATAGGGATTTTAAGTAAACAAACTGTAACAAAAACAATGAACGGAAAAAGCGCGAGCAGAAATATCAAGCTTAGTAACTTTGTTTTATCTAAGCCTTTCATGTAATTTACCTGCTGAATGAAAAATATAACCATCTTTCAATGTGTTACTACATATAACTTGAACATTACTAATAAAATTAATTATTTTATTCACTTTTAGAAAAGTCAACATGGTTGTGTTGTGTACCCAACTGCTGACCAGGCTTCAGAGAAGTACACAGTAATAAAAACAATGGTGTTTGCAAACATTGAGCAACACAGTTATAGCTTTAGTTAGTTATATAGAAGTTCAGTGTCCACTAGCTTCATGGTTTTTGCCATCTTTGGTATTTTGCTATCTAACATTTAGTGATGATGTCGCATATTGCTTCCAATTTTTGCGAGCATCTACTGAAGTAGCAGCATTAGTAGGAAACACTCTCATCTTTATTAGCCTTCAGTTGCAGAGTGATGGGATGAACATCAATTAAAGAAATTATTTCAAAAGCTTATAGGGGAGTATAACCAATTCTTGCAGCCCTATGCTCCACTGGGGGCAAATAGGAATAAGAATAACCTATTCATGAAATCTAGAGATACATCACTGGTGCACCAGAATTTAAGCAGCTGCTCATGTTCTGTTCCTCTGTATGCTAGGATTATTTTATGAATTACCTCTGTAGTCACATGGATTAAAGATGGTTGATTTTTGTGGCTAGGGGGTATCTTATTTTCTGTCAAAGATTTCTGGGAAAAGCACTATAGCTGTCTGGCCTTTTAGGGGCTGACAATGATGTGCTCTCTAGACACTGAATGGCTTCAAACTTGACTAGATAGCAGTTTTCATTGTTTGTTAGGAATGCTATACATAATTGTCTTCACATTCTGTTTGTTACATTTGGTTGGAGTAAGACCATCCAACCCCCACCCAACCTTTGTTTTCTGTGCAAATGATGTAAGCTCTGTTTCCCTACATTCCTGACAAAGTACATAAATAACTAGCATTGCAAGTTGACTCAAATGTGTAAATGTTCGCATCTAGTCCTGATTACTACCGAGATTGCAGCAGAAATGAAAACTTCGCTTTATTTTCAGCTCGCTTACCACATGACTGATGGTGATTTCGACAGCCGAATTCGTTCACTAAGTTACTTTTTTTAGCTGCTACGACGGTCTAAGAATGTCCACGTGGTTTTTATTTTTTTGCACGTGGTATTGTGAGAAGAAATGAGCGTCTGACAGGCACAATGAACATTTAATATTAACGTTAATGTCTTAGAAAAGAAAATATCCCAGAACAAGCTTTGAGTTGCCTCGCCATTTGTTTATACATCCGGAGGCCATGACAGTTGCCTTGTGGGATACCCGAGCACAGCCGAAGCGTGTTCGTGTGCCCTATGACCCCGTCTAGGTCGGCATTAGTGAATTCTGATTGGCTATATGCAAAGTATGTTACGCATGCGTCCATATAAGGAAGTTTCCGACCCTTTGTGTCGTCTAGAAAAGAGCTTGTATCATAGCTTGGGGCCTTCTAAGGGTTTTGACTCAGCCTTTGTTTGAAAATTCATGTCCTGACCTTTCGACCGATATACGATGTGACACAGTTGCCCACGTGGCGAGGTGTGTTGCTATGTCTCAAACATTCTCTATTCTCGCTAATTCTGCGCTCGGGAAAAGTAAATAGGATAGAAGTAGATGTTTTCATTGACAAAATAGACATATTTCTAGATTATTCTATGAAAAACCACTTGGCGAGTGAATAGAACAAAATATGAACTTTGACAGTATGAAGTAATCTGAAAATGGCCAAAATGAAAAATTTTTGACAATTTTTCGACCGGTGTCTGGCCTTAAGAAAACAGAATAAGAAGACATGATTTAAAAAGCTATCCAAATCTTATTCCAGCAGAAACAATTCCTTTCAATGTAATGCATTTTTGAAAAAAATTTTGGTCGGTCCTGTTAAGCAATTACACGAATGTCATTTTCTACAATAAAGTGATCAGTTAGGAATAGTCATCTTCTCTTCTAAACAAGCTTTCGTCTCTAAGTTACACTTCTCGGAAGGAAGAGCTTGTGCAAATATGTTCTAAAGAAACTGGATTAATTGCTCTTAGAAGCGTTATCAACCATACAGCAAGAACACTACTTGATTACACACAATTAGGCTTCTCTCCCGTTTCTTACATCTATAAACAGGGTTATGTTAAGTCCATCATTACTGTGCTAATAAATACAACGCACGCACGGAGAATCTACAAAAAGCATTAATGTTTATTAACTTCAAAGAATGTGTAGCACGCGGACAGCTCGTTTGTTGATTGATGACGATGGTAAGAAGAAAACGATTAATCGATCACAGGTGAGCAAAACTTTCTTCTTAGAAGTAGTTGTTCATGAACCATTAGCACAATACTTCATTAGATTTGTGCAACATTTGTATTGGAAAGAACGCTCATATTAATAATGAAGTGGCAGAAAAGGATGAGGATAATGTCGAGGAGCTTGATGATGGAGGTGTGGTAGAAAAGGAAGGGGTGGCGAATACTTGTGATGATGATGATGATGATGATGATGATTGTTGTTGCTATTGTTGCTGTTGCTATTATTATTATTATTATTATTATTATTATTATTATTTATTATTATTATTATTATTATTATTATTATTACACAATCACAAAGGACAGCAGACACCAGTTGCTATCGACAATGAATTTCATATAAATGTCAGCTGTTAAATTTTGCATCAGTAAGCTTAGCTGGAGATAAACAAAAACAGGCAACGGTTTAATGGCAGCCGTTTGAATATTTATTTCACCTTCATGCTATTTTTTTATGAAAAGGACATTTGTTGACTGAATATTCCTACACTGTACTAAAACTGCACCATTATGTACTGTGCTACTACAATAAATCTTACACTAACACACATCAGCTTATATCTCTTTCTCGATGTTAAATATACAGGGTTGTTTTCGCTTAGTCCTGGAACACCGATCTAAAGACCTTTGCCTAGTTCTCCACTGGAGTTCGGACTCCTGAAATGGGTTCCTACGGTTGAATGATCAGAGCAGCAAGCTCACAAACCAGTGAACATGGAAACGATCTTTAATTTTGCCAATACTGATGTCCATGCATGACAAACAACACTTGTTGTTTTAAAAGGGTTTCTCTATCAGACAGCGACCCAGGGGTGATTTCAGTGCTCAGTTCTTCTAAGGTACAACTCGACACAGGTAATTAAATTTATGCAAAGTAAGCACAAACTAATGTTATCGACATCGCCATCTATTGACGTCTACATCGTTACTGTCTTTCTAACTGTCTGCCAGATTATTCTTCTTCTGTTTGGCTCTGTCTGTCTAGGTGTGTGTATGACTATTTGTAAACATGTTTGTGTATATGTGTATTTGTACTAGTATGTGTGTGTGTTTTTCTTTGTTTATGAACGCTTCTTATACTCATTCGTGACTTTAATAATGACTGAATTTTTAAAAGAAGAATTGTCTAATCTCTACGTTCTTGCCTTTAGTAGATGAAGAATACTTTAAATAAAGTTTAGACGCTCTAAGAATAGATAGGAGTAGTTCATCAGTTCCTGAGCATCAGGCTGCAACATCAAATTTTGAAAAACAAACTGCGAAGTATTTTACAAGCAGTGAACCCATTTATCGAACACTACATTGTTTAGACAAAGGTAGAGTTTAAATATCTCATTAATGGCGCCTAATGAGCTTTAAATAACAGCAGGACTCTGCTTATTTCGTGAAGACCAAAGTTTTAAAGGAACATCCTACATGTTTTTATCCTTTCCAACCTCTTGCCATATCACGTAGACTTTAAAAATGTCTCTGGAAGGTTCTAGAAAATCGACTACCACCCGCCTTTGTGTAGCCTGCAAGTCTCTCCTGTCCCACACAGAGGCTGGTACAACGCATCCAAACCGCCCAGGTCCGGGGCGGCCATATTTCACTGTCGGAGAGTGGTAATGTATGCAAGAGTAGGCGTTGAGTACGCTTGATAAATCCTGCTCGCTCGTGTCTTTGACTTTGCCGACCAGCGAAACCCGTCCTGCTGTGAACTGGGAGGCCTCCGGATCGAACTTTTTATGATCTCTTCCGCACAAACAACGCTTCTTCGATCCGCGGTACAGAGCGTTAAGCAGAGAGAGAGATAGAGAGAAAAAAATAGCTGGGGAGGAAGAAAAGAAAGTCACCGTACCAGTAGCATCCTCCTCCGCCTACCTCCTCCCCTCCACACACCCAACCGCCCTCGAGTAAGAAACTACACCAACTTTTAACCACTGACGTCACGAGCTTTCTCTCCCTGTCCCGAGCGACGCCTCCTTCCACCCCACGTACATACTCCACCCACACTCCATCCTCTGCACGGTTGTGGGGGCTCTGGAACTGGCCCAGCGAGTATTAAAAGTTCCTCGCAGACTGCAACTCCGCGCGGGCCGACCTTTGGCGAGAACGACCGCGCGAGCGAGTGACGCGGAGGCGACGAGTGACGGGTGTGCGGGGAACTCGCAGACTTTTCAGGCTTGGAGGAGCGGACGGTTTGAACGGGGCGTGGAACTGAGAGGCAAGGCAGGGGATTCTCTTGCTGGTCGCCCACCTTGCAAGTCCAACAAGCCACTCTACTGCTCCAACTCCCCCCATTCAAGCCGGTTTTGTGGCCCGGGGAAAAACGGCCCTCGTCGCCGCTCGCTTTTGACGACACCATCAGCGCCCCAGCAACCACCCGAGCGCAGGCTTTTTCAAAGTCCCGCCAGTAGCGAGAAAGATAGTTAGTTGTCTGGCTTGGGATCCAGACGGTTGTAGAGAGAACTCAGACTGTTCCCTGAACTTACCTCGCATACAAAAGCTCTGAAACAACTTTGCCACTAACGACAACCGAAAGGCCGGATTTCAAGTTTCAACAACAAGCTTCGGGGAGAAAAGATAAACTATTCCAAGGTGAGTTATTGTTCTTCCTGCCTTTATTTCCAACTTTAGTGAAAGCTTTGTGTTTCAAAATTACTCATTTTCACCTCCCATGGAAGTTTTTTTTTTTTTTTCATTCGAGGCGTTTCCAGACCTTAAAGGTTGAAAAGAAAGAATATTTTTCTGATTGACTCTCTTGATAACATTTCTTTCTGACCATTGTGCCTTCACTTTTACGTATTTTGAATAAAAATTTACTTGTCTTTTATTCCAAAGAATTAAATTAGAACTATGAAATTTGCATTCATTTTACAAGAAACTCACTTCCTGTCAGTAGGGAAGCGGCTGATTGTGTAAATCCTACATCGAGATTTCAATGGCTAGATATCACTTATTAGAGTTTTTATCTTGTGGGAAACAACAAGCTGAAGCAAAACATTACACATTTCACGAAGTATACTATAGAAGTTTCATCATGGTGCTGTTAAAACACAGGTCGTCAATGATTGGTCGAGGGTGGGTTTTCAAATGTTAACTGTTTATCTAGGCATCTCTACAAGGTGCCACGAGGGTTTTACTGCCGGCCTTTTAGAAGTCTTTTCAGAAGAAATACATTGTTTTTGTTTAATAATCTTTTTATTGAACTTAACACAATGTATGTAGAAATAGCAGAAAATATACTTACGATGACAAAAAAGTGACATACTAAAGGCAGGAAAGCAGCCTTCTTTTCTTTAAAAAAATATTTATACTAAATAAGTACTTGGCATGGATAGACTGCATTTTTGGAAAGTGGATTTCTTTTCTCTTTGAATTACAGTCTTTCATAAACTTTAGAATATTGATTTCTTTCATATCGATTTGCCATATTATAAGAGAACGTACCGAAACCCAAGTAACATATCAAACATTGCGAGGAAATATCGTGAGAAATTACCAAAAACTGTGTATTAAATCACTGTGCACTTGTAACTATATTACATTGCTAATGTCTTAAAAATATTGAGTCACTTAAAATGTCTTTCACAATGGAAAGTGAACAGCGCTGTCTTACCTCTTTATTTGAAGTATACTGATTGAGCTACCTTCATAAAATTGCAAAATTTTGACCTGAAGTAATGTCTTTTCTATTGGTATCCTTAATGGAGATCGCAGACCATTCCAGTTTCACTTTTTCTGAGAGGTTTGATAACTGCTAAGCAGCTAAGTATTATATTTAAGTGTAAAAAAGATAATATCTTTTAGAATTAAATTATAAAATGTTTGCGCCAGTCGTATAGTCCTGCAGAGGTTCAGCTCGCTTAAATTTCTGCAGTTTGAAGAATAGTTCTTAGTCTTGAAGAAACTGGCTGGAAGCGGCTGTGGATGGTGCTAAGCTTCCCCGAGCACCGCTTCTCCAGCCATACAGCATCCACCGCCCCACTCTCTCTCTGTCTCACACACTGCCAACACAACTTGAACAAACAGAAAGATAAGTATCAGCAAGTACCGGAGATCAACCTATGTATATAAGTTTCAGGCGCGCGCACACGTGAATCGCACCTTTTCGAAATATTTTGATTTTTAATAACCTACTTATCACTAAAGATATCTCTCTCTGAAATCTGGAGTGATGCGCATGCGCAAGATGTAAATGATGTCTACCGCACGATTGCCTGCATTCCCTGTCTAATCCCAGAAGCCTCGTTTTCATGATGACATAATGCACAAGAAATTTCACGCCGAAAGCACAGATGTAGACCAATGTGTTCGTGAGCGGTCTCTGTCCTGAGAGACCGCTTACCTCTGTCAGTTGTCGCTATTTGGCGAAAGATGTTGACATATTGGTTTCTGATACTTGCTTCTGCTTTATTGACTTTTTATGTAAGTGCGTTAAGACGGGTGTCGCGTACGCGGAAAGTTTAGTGTGTGCGCATGCGCTCTGGAATAGCTGGAATACCGGAAGCCTGGAACACCCATATACACCATCCACATAGAAAAATCAGAGAGATCATTTTTTCACTGCTGCATGAAAATGCGGAAAATAGTCACATCTCAAACGCATTTTCAGACAAGAGTGAACCACTGCAAAAGATGTTGATATATCACTAGTTCAAGTTCATCTTTTGGAAAGTTGGAGTCGCTATACAAAGTTTAATACAATTTAAACAATTTAAGAACTCGTTGCTAATGTAAATCTTGTGGGACTGCTGAAAATTTATGAACTTGTCTTTCTCGAAATATTACCTCACTTTTTTTGCCTCAAATATGTATAACTCGCTCAGTTTAGAAACTGGAAGAACAGACCTGAAGTCAAAAGAAAGGTATAAACCTTTAAATTTAAAATTTATAAACTATGAACTATCTCTTGTTTTTCATGTGACTCGTTTTGTGGTCACGCGCCACAGATAGCCATTGCGTTTTTCAACGTTTAGATTGTACTTATGTAATACAACTGTGGCACTGAGCTATTTTTGTAACCTTTCAGCACCGCCATTTTAAGCCAAAAGAGGAATTATTTGCTTAAAATCCTATATTATTGAATTTTTAAATTTTTTTCCGGTTTCGAGGTATCATTATCTAATATTCTGTAACATGAGCATAAAATGAATGAATGAAGAAAGAAATAGTTTAGTTTCCAGATGTGAACTGACAGGAAAATGGAACTTTTGTAATTAAATAAGGAATCACCCGTCCATCTCCAAGCGAGCGCACGCGTGAACACACACATACAAGCTCATATACACACATGGACACACACACACACACATGAACACACACAGATGTGCGCACAAGCACGTATGCAGACAAACACAGAGAAAAGGATAAGAGATGGATTAGAGAGAACAGAAGTGCGCTCTGTATTCGAGCTGTTCTGCCACGTAACACAATTATTGTCTAGACAGAAAACTTATTTAGTATACCCCCTAGGGTGAAAACATTACTGGCTTCACCAATTACCAATCCCGTCGTTCAGAATATTTCATCTTCTCGCTTATACAAACAATCTTTCATTCGTGCGTCTTTTCCGAAAAAGGAAAACTCTACGAGTTTTTAAAAGGTTACTCGTACCTCGGTAAAAGCAATTACAGAAACATTGCCAGCGGCGTACACACAGGAAGTAACGTGACCAGCAAAAGATTTCTGTTTCAGAACTAAACAAACAAACAAACAAACAACAAACAAACAAACAAACAAAAACGATGTACATTTTAAATCATAACTTATGCAATGAAACCTGTTTTAATATTTTATTTAAAAATTAGCATCATTGAGCTCAGAAGTCACGTGTTTCATCTTTTGTAACACGGAGACGTGACAAGAGTAGAGTAGCGTCCCCTTAAGTTCCCATATGAGTTGTCTATGCTTTTTGTAGGACTGTATATTGAAAGTAATGGCCTCCCTTAGGGGCTGAATGTAGGAGTTGAACGTCTTCCCGTGCGGGCCAGTCCACAGACAACTCGCTATCTTCGCGGTTGCGAAAGAAATGGGGGTGAGGGGTTAAAAACGCCGGAAGAAGAATTATAGTCCACGCCGTACCCTTGACACAGTGAAACACATTCACTACCTACAAGCGATCACAATAAAGGGAAAGACTCAAAACATATTTTTTAACTACTGAGAAAAAAAGTTGCTGACCAGGCAACGATTTGAATTTCTGCTGAGTAAGCCTTTTTTTAAAAAAAAATTGCAACAGCGTAAATCGTTGGAAAATCGTCGTTTTTTTTTTTTTTTTTAGATATCCATAAACTGAGTCGGGCTCACTCTCACTCGAGGCGACGGAATGTCTAGGAGAAGGAGAAAAAAATTGTCCGCTCTCCCGTCGACCGTGCTTTTGCTTACCGGGAGGATGTCTATAGAAATCAATCATCTCCCCCCGAGGGAGGACGATCTAGAAAGTGTGTAACGTGATGCCGCGAACGAACAATGCACCAACGGGCCGGAAGAACATTGCCTCATATCTTCAATAAGTAATGAAGGCCATACCAATGCTATAACAACTTTTAAAGAGTTTGTTGTTTAAGAAAAAAAATTAGTTATCGTATGTCAGTTTTCATCTAATCACGTAATGCGTTGGAAACTTGTTTCCCCTTCCATTATCTTTTCTTGATTTTTCCCCTCGCTCTGTGTGTGTATTTTTATTTAACTTTGATGACTCGCATTGAACGCTTTCTTCAGCTCTTTAAGACTTAAAAAAAGATCATCCTGTAATATAACTGAGATTATTGGCACTTATCAATCATGGCTCACACTAACTGGTAATATCCAACGTTCATCAATGTCAAGCACTAGAGTATGAGCACTCTATGAATATTCATGATGGTTAGTAAGCAAATACTATCGATGGACTTTAAATATTTGATGACTACGCAGCCCATAATTCCTAACAGGTCCTTCGAGTAAAGAAAGTGTCAGAACCAGCATAGACAAACAGCGATACAGCCTTGCGATGCCTGTTGGTCTGTAATATGTCCGCACGGCATCACCGGTTATGACGATAGCTTTTAGCGCCCTCTAGCGTTATTCTCGAACGCGGCCGCAGGTCGGTTTTCAATCCTGACATCGTATTCGGCTCCCGATCTCGAAATGGGAAGACAAAATGAGTGACTGTGCGAAGTACGGTTGTCACACTCGCAGGACACCAGGAAAGCATACTTGTAACAGTCAAGCGGCGCAAATACGGGTCAGGTTTGTCCACGTGACACTGCATGACACTCTGTCGAAGGCTGTCCTTCAAAGTACCTTTGAGTGGACGGGTCGCCCTGTGCAAGACCTGCTTGCTATCACCCAAAATCTCTGTCAGCTGCCGCACCTGTCCACGATGACGGGTACCAGTCAATATATAAACGAACGTATTCTGTGAGTGACCAAGATCTCTTCATGGTCAGACCTTCCAAAATGTAAAACTAGATTAAATGAAGTGTAGGTGTGTATGGGATTAGATACGAACGCGGGTAGGGGAGTAAGACATGACGTCAACGGTATTGTCAATGCTCAATTATCGGATAATTTGCATAAAATGAGCAAAAACTGAGACATGATTAATTATAAATCATAATCACCAAATAAGTTATCTTGTCTACAAAAAATTAGACTTTAAAAAAATAAAAATGGATTATAAGGCCAGCAAGGATGTTCTGGAGCATCAATACGTTTTCATAGATATCAGGGTATAATAAATCTCGAGAGCTGATTAACATTTTATATTAATGCAGAATACCCAGATTATTTCATATGGGCATTTAAAAATAAAATATATTTACTACAGAGTTAAGTTTCCCTGATGCTTCTAGAAAAGGGAGAAGTTGAATAATAATGCATATGTTATAACCGTTGAAAATCTTCAATAAGAGTTACATGTTAGTTAATCAGTGTTTTCCGTTACCGTGAAATTATTGCTTAACCTTAACCTGAGCTAACAGGACTGGGAGAAATGTAGACCTGCTGGGTCCCCGAGGAAAGGTTCAGGCGCACAGCGTGGCTGTACAAGAAACATTGGCAAGAAACTCATCTATCGTCGAGGCCGCGCGGGGTTCGCGGCTTCCATCATATATGCCAAGCAGGCAAGAGATAGGAGCGACAAGGGACCCACACATCCGATCTGTAGAAATATTTTTCTGTCGTCGTTAAGCCGTTTCTTCATGCCTGGCTCTGACTTTGCCAATAGATGGCGCCTTCTCCCTATCGGAGGTTTGATTAAAACAAAAACACCGGAACACACAAGAAATAGAACACTTTTCTCTGAGTCGAGTGCTCAGAATTGTAAAGAGATAAAAAGGTCACTCAGAAACGTTGGATTTTACTTAGGAAGGATTTGCACTGATCAGATTTCAAGGATGTGTTCTTGAATTTTTGTTTACATCGAAGAGGAAGCGCGGATTTTTCTAGGAGCACTAGTCACTTAAATAGCAAAATCAATCAACCAATCACTATACACCTTTCTTTAACTCTCCTTACACGCCACGCGGATTCAAAATATGCTAGAAGTACAATCATCTACTATCCTCCGCTGCATTCAAATTTCTTTCTCCAGATGGCAACTTTACGTCACTTCCTTTATATTCTGTTCTTTCTGTTACCAACGGTCCTGTATGCAAACACCCAAAGAAAAGGGTGGAGAACTTTTGTTTTGCCAAGGGCCATCTGGATGTTGATAACATCATTTGCGAACCTTACAAAATAACTTAAAAAGTATCCAACTATATCTGGTCAAGCCGTAGTTTCGTATCTTAACACCTCCAGGCCACTGTCTGTCCTCTGAGTCACCGCCATAAAGACGGGCCGCAGGAGTCGCCTGCTCCAATGTCTGAATGACCGTCTTGGCATGGTCTGCGCAAGCGCATAAAGCCAAAGTTCATTACCGCTCTGTATGTCATCTGTACAATAAAACAAGCTGTGAACCACAATTCACACGCTTATGGAGATCAGCTTTCACCTGGCAGCGAAGAGACTAGACAGCGCTTCTTTACTTCCTTCCATTGTCTTCCCTTCCAGCCAGACCTAATCCCCATACGCATGGGTATAGTTGTTCATATCTTGTTTTATTGAGCAGACAATATACTAGTTAAATTCTGTTTGTGTCTCATTCTCATTAACGCTCATTTAGTCCTTGTTCAGAACCTTTACTGCCAGTGAAACCTCATCGCCATACGAATGTGAATTCCGCCCCAGACATCGGGGCACGCGAGAATGTCTACCAGGGCCAGACCAAAATTTTTATTTAATGACTTCGCGGACCTTATGAGGACGTACCCTACCCCTGACCTATTCACTTTTATACCCCAGGACAACCAAGAATAAAAGAACAATGTTTACTTTCGGGACCTAATTTTATACTATCAGAATCATGTATCCTGCTTTGGTTAAAAACCATTTTATCAGGAGGTAATTCTATTTTGAAGAACTTATGTTTAAGACTAATAAGTCATCCAAGAATTCAATTTTTCCTGACTTTTGTTCTACAATAGCTTCACTCACAAGTCTGTTTCTCCACTCATTACATCCAATTTCTTGCGGTCAAGGTCAAGAGTTAAAAAAAAACAAGAAAACCTGTGGCCATGGTGGAAGTTGTATATCTTCTAGTCTCTAAGCTGAAGCGGCAATCAACACTTTGCCAGTTTCCATTGTTTAAAGAAGAGGGGTAAAGGCTAAAGTGATGACGTGCTAGCTTGCTGGTCTCCCCTGATTTGTCTACATCCTGCCCGCCCTGACAGCAGATCGATGGGCTGCGCAGCTTCCGGTCTCCAGTTAGCCATGAAACGCCACTTGCACCCAGAGAAGGTTAAACAGGATGGACGAGAAATATAATGACATTTTCAAAATGAAGTTAGCCTCGCCAGGACATGAGGAGTCGAGAACGGAGGAAAAAAAAACATTGGCCTCTCACAGCGCCACACTGCAACCTGGTAAAGCAGAAGGGAGAGGGGTGGGTTGATGGATGGGTTGGTCACTCGGCAAAGCTTGTAGATATTGTGATGTCCGTGAAGCATGAGTGTGCACATGTGCTTCGCGCGACTTTGTGTGGACATGCATGTGTGTGTGTGTGCTTGTTTGCTCTCTCTGTTTTTTTTTTTTTTTTATTCTTTTTGTTTTGTCTTTTAGTGTCCATTTCTCTCTTTATCGTTTTGTTTTTTGTTCGGTCTTCTTTTTCCTGTGAAAAACTGTTAGGTCTACCTATCTTTAGGTAATTTTAACACGGATAACAGTACTCACTAAACCAGAGTACTCACTAATTACTCTAAGTTCTAATGTTCATGTTTGTTTGGCAACCTAAAAATTGGCCCAAATAACACAAAGCTGTGACAGTTCATGTTATCAATAAAAACTTCACTGGTTACATGCACCCTGACCCCTTGCAGACAATAGTTCATTCACACTCCTACCCCAGCGCCCCCTGACGTCCGCAGTGATCAGTAACAGGGTGACCGTAACAATGAAACCGTTTGTGATGCTGGACCTAAGATCCTGCCCACACTCTCAAAGAGATGTTTGTAAACAGGATACGGGCTTAAACAGCAGGATATCGTCATTGTGATGTCATTGATCGTCCGCTAGGTGGCGCCTGCTCCAAGGTCCAGCCTCTTTACTGCAGACCAGCAAAACAAATACTTAGGTTCTTGCAGATCACTGCCCAAAGTGTAGCGAGAATCGACCATTGCTGTTAAAGCCTCCAGGCCTATAATTGTCTCAGACGGTTATTTTTTTTTAACCAGTTATCCGTGAAGTGATGATATAGATTTGTTTTACCTTCTTCCAGACTGCTGTGCATGCTGCATTTGCAGAAGGAGAGATGGTATAAAATAAGAAAGAATAACTCTTCATTTCTCCCCCAAGGCAATGCGGGGAAGCTCGATATGTGAAAGCACAAAACGATATGTTTTGGTTTTAAAATAAATGAGTAGGAATTTAAAGAACATTCTATTTTAAAAATCTGCATCAAAAGTAAATCGTGGATATAAAATTTATTTATGTATTTATTTATTTTCTTAATAAACGGGAGATAGTGAAATATTTCTCTTTCAAAGCTTACTCCCTTGTCTTCAGTCCATTGGCTTGTTGAAGACTTTGATCAGTCTATCGAAGTAATTAAGAACGATGTTTTACTTTGACGACTATAGCAGGACAAGAAGAATTCTTCTGGAATGTGCTCTTAAAAGCTTTCTCCATGACTTCCCGTTTAGTTGACCTTTTTTGTATTGAAGGCTTGCGAAAAGCAACGCTTACAGTGACTTTAAAGCCACGTGACAGAACATTTCCACGTGGGCGTTCGTCACTTCGAGGGCAGCTCACACCCACACCTTCCCTCCGACAGAAACACCCACACACTAAGACTCTCTGAAAAGTTGAGAACTTTTTTTCTCGATCACATCCTGCACAAGAAATACAATTAAAATGAACTGTTTTCCACTCTACTGATTTTTTTTTTTTTTTGGAATTAAAGACTAAACGCCGTTTCAAAGTTTGACATATTGGCCCACAGATTAAAAGCAATGTAAGTTTGCCTATATATTCTCGACCGAAAAGTATAGGTTGCAAATGATTTCTCTCTGGTCTAAGGAGGAATTATGACCTTTGGAACTCGAGCATGTAGGCGCTAGCTGTTGAATACATATCTGAGAACCGTCGATCGTTCACGCTTTAGCAATAGATTTTTCTCTGTCGATCCTGTGTAGAACGGAGCTAGCGGTCTGGGAGAAATGTCGAGGAATTTTCCATGGCTGAAGTTTGTTTACTTCTTTCAACCGCCGAAGTAATCTTAGCTTATGTCGCAACGCCTTTCTTGAGCGTCAGCAGAACACAGAAATGTTTTTTGACTGGCGGTTCGTCGAAGAGCTAATGTGCCAAGTGCTTGGGAAGATGTCCTCAGACAAGAATCCTCATCGCAGCCTTAAAATGGCGGGCGTGACACTTGCTCGGGTAAGAGCCTGACTCCTGCCACCTTCTGCTTTACAGCCATTTAGGTTCCCGTGAAGATTTTTTCTTCTTTGGTATGAACGACCAATATAACCCAGACACATCTTTTACCAGGCTCCTTTCCTAAACACTGGTAAACCTATGAGAAGTGTTGGAATAAAGCGCCATCAAATGTCGCAACTTTTTTAACATTCCTCCTTCTCTTCCTACTCTTATTCTTTTTTCCTGTTTTGTTCTTCATCTTCCTCTCTATCATTTTGGCCTTATTAGTTCTTTTGTTTATTTGATTAATTTTACTGCAAACTTTATGGGCTTTGGCGTCAAAGCTAGGTGATGAAAGCCATTGAGAAGACCACTCCTTCAAATGACACTTTAAAGCCAAGACTTTCAAAATGTACAGGAATTCTAAAACTTGTTATCTCCAAAAGGCGCAAAAACAGAGTTGATCCTCCAATCCTCGCAGTTCAAGGTTTTTCCTTGATTGAAAGAGAACAGGCATGTTCACTTTACTGCGTCATATCAGTTCCCCGAATTCACTGAATTAAAAATTGTTCATGTCCTGTCGATTGCTGCCTCCCATTTAAAACTTTAATCTGTTTTCTTATGCTTTTGGTTACATCGCAATTCGACAGAGATTTGAAAAGTTGAATGTCAGAAAACCGTTGCTTTTCTTTCCTTATTTCCTTTTATCGCAGTTTGCAACAATCTGACAAGAAATCCCTTTCAGTAAACGAATAATATTCAAAAATATTCTTTTCAGGACATTGAGGTGGCGTAAAAAGTAGTTAACATAGTTAAAGTGCTGCAGGCATAAACCACAGGAAATGAGGGAGAAGGTAGAAAGATAAATAAAATAATTGATATGTATAGAGAGAGAGTGTGTGAGAGAGAGACCGGCTGTGTTCTGTTAACAAGTATAAAACTGTAACTAAAACAAGTATTAAAGGCAGGTGGTTCAAGACAAGAAAAGACAGGACAAACGAACATAAAGACAAACACAATGACAGACAAAAAAGAGACAGAGCACGAAAGATGAACAACACACGGGAAGAAATTTCAGAATGTGGAGTAACCTTAAGTATCATATTCACAATTATTCCTTTTGACATCAGAAACTGAAACTACTTGTGTCCGGTGTTACTGTGAGACTGAAAGACAGAACCAATGAGAAGACCTGCTGCCTATTTAATAGGGGAAAGGGAGTTTGCAGGTGGTATGAGCTTCACAGGACTGATGTCTGCCCAGAAACCATGCTCAAGAGGCTGCCATGCAGCAGGAGTCTGAGCTCCATTTATTAAACGGGTCTTCGTCGATGTTTCCTTCGCGCACACATCCATTGCTGAACTCTGTTTCCGATATTCGATGGGAGTAGGGGTCTGTAGTGTTTTGACACTGAGTTCATCTTCTAAATGTCCCCACGTGTTCTGCTAATGTTATCTTGTGGATGCGGTCTCATATCATCAACCCCTTTGATCTCGCTTGTTAGTTCTGTTTTCACATCAACTCCGCCGATGTTGCTGAACCAGACGATATCAATGGTTTGAAATGGTTAATGCACAGGGAAATACCTTTTGCTCACACGAACTTCAAGAGTCTTCATTAGGTCTTTCTGTCCTTTCCAAATGAGCAACACGAATAATTGTCTAGTCTTCTAGTGAAAGGAGATTTATAAGAAGGCAGCAGGAAAATACTATCCTACTGTCCCTGTATCATAGACAGACAGAGTCTTCCTCAATTATATTCTGGCCATCATTCTCATTACTGTTTCCAGACACACTTTTCATTATGAGAAAAAACAAAGGTGGTGTTCTGCTGTGTCATCACACCTGGCCTAAAATTCAGCAATGTCTAGTAAAAAAAAACAATACCGCAAGACATACTTTCCACCTCATTCATTTTATTACCTCCCGAAAGATTGCTCTTAAAAACTTCCCAGTATTTCAGCTGCTTAAAAACAACACACATATAATACCTTCTTTAACTTTAAACAAAAGTGGAAAGTCGGTTAGTGAAAAAAACAAAACAAAAAGAAGATAGCGGTCTGCTCTTTACTTCTTTTTTTTTTTTTTTTTTAGTTTGGGAAGAAAGATAAAGTCGAAAGCAAACTTTAACGAAGAGAAAGTTAAAACCAGACTTAATATGAACTACAGTGGGCTCCAGAAGACACATTGTTGACACTTCGTCCCATCACCTCTCAGACACCTGACCTCACAGGAGTTTTCCCTCGTAAAAAGAAGCGCGAGAGCACAAAAGCGTTTTCACTGTCCTTAAGCTGAGCACAGTACTCTGTTTTTGGTTGTAAAAACATGATGTGCTTGCCCTTTGCATCAGGAAGTTTTGGCTTCCTTAACACAGTTATGTTGAACGTGAAGTAAAAAAAAAAAAAAAAAAACTTGTTTTACATTACTATCAGCTTTTATGGAACTTGAGAGGAGCTTGATTTGGGTTGGTAATGGCATGGAAGGCGGAAGAGAGACAAGACTTTAAATATTGTTTTATTTTTAAATGACATTTTCTTATAAGTTTCAATACTAAAGATCTGGAATTTTTATAAAAATTGGATGTTCTGGGTCCTCCACACCCCACACCCTACTCCGTGAAATTCAAGGGAACGTATGGCATTTCATATTTCCTGAATAAAAATCTCCATAACATTTCTTCTAAGGGCTGAGTTCCCTATCAACAAGACGACTACACCTTTTAAATGGTCGAACTTTACATTTGGTAATAAATGAATTTACGATGAGTTTAATGAAGCTGAGAACATGTTATAAAATTGAAGGGAATGAAGAATGTGAACCTCTTGCACTGGAAGTAAAAGAGGTTTTTTTTAACCTTTATGCAACATATTGTGTCTGAGCATTCTGACTTTACCTCATCAATAATATTGGTTGTGTAGATGTCTCATTTAACTACACAACAAAACACAGGCGGGCACACACACACTTACATGCAGAGACACAGAGAGATAGATGTATACACACTCCTTATAATGGTATATATATATAAAAGCATTTCATCGACCCCATGCACTGACGGAATCTTAGTTATCTTTGTCCTCCTCGTAATTGTCAACGATCGTCATTGCGACCTCGCCTGTGTTGATTGGCACCAACGTCGAACGTTCAGACAGCCAGATATGGGCAGCTTTAAAAAATAATAATAATAATAATTCTGTGGACGGGGAAAGGTCTACGAGGCACAATCGATCTCCGTGCACACTGAAAACCCTTGACGACGGTCTGCCTGCACTGCACCGTCTGATTTCTTATGTACTTCATAAAGGTCAACTTGGTAAATGTCGGTAAGTAAAGGCTACCGTTGCCGTCACGCGCTGATACAACAAGCCCACACGATGTCCACAGAGCATGTCCACGTATGAGTTGTCATTGTGGGACATGCTTCGCTGACTTCACAGCTTTCATACAACAATGTCAAACAGGGAATGTCGCAGTTGTTCATTTGAAGGAAGAAATTGGAAGATTTTGGTGGTCTCTGAGAGAATCATTGTCTAACAATAGGACAAAATTACTCGAATACAGTTTACAAATAAAGGGAGATACTTGTTAGGCTAATCCTTTCGCATAAAAAGTTTCAATTAAAATTACTTTAATAGTTTCCATAAATGATTCTAAAGTTAATCTTGTCAAATATTCATCAAAGATCGAAACTATGAAAAGAAAATGTTATTTTTATCAAAACCTGTAAGATAGTCCGAGCTTTTGTAACAACTAGAAGTTGTGGAGAGTGAAGGCAGCTTTCACACAGCAGACAACTCTGTATTGTACAAAGAAGTGGTCTTGGCATAGGGGCAGAGATGGAAAAGACGATAATGACATTGCATTATATTTTCAACGATGAATGCAGATCCAAATGTTGGTGGGGTGTTTTTTGTTATTTTGTTTTTATTTTTTAAGTGGTTTTTACTTGATGGAAGGTTGAGTGAGGAAGGGTGCATTCAGAGTTGAAAACATTCTCTCGCCCTAGGAGCCCCTTGCAAACATGTGTGCAGCCATGATTGGGCTTCAACGTGTTCGTGAATTCTTTATGAAGCTTCTCCATATTGTTCCTGAAGTGCTCCGGTATTCACCAGTGCAAGAACCAGTTCACTCTTTGCCCAGAGTTTTCCATTTCTGCTGACATTCTTGTACCAGCATGGAGCACCCTCTTACATGCCTTATTGTGCCAGTAATTGCCAATATTTTAATATAACTCTATCAATCTAATTATTCAAATCTGTATCATAGTTCTTTTTATTATTTTTATTAGTAATTATTTTTGTATTATGACATTTCACACTCAGAACACATTTAGAGAAATGCTTTTTAAAAGATTAAAGAAATGGTTCAAACTTTGTTGAAGGTGATTGGTGTCTAGTTTCTAAGATTAGATGGCAGTTGCTTTGCTCCCTTGTTCACGCTCGTTCCCTAAAACCCTAAGTGACGACTGGTCAGTGCAGGCGACCCCATTGCTGTCATCATTTGACACAGCATCGAATTTTTTAAAAATAAATTTTCTTTGTATTTGTTCTTTTCATAATTCTTTCCTCATTGGTAAATGACTGATAATTTCGGGGTTTTCTACTCCTGCGAAAATATAACGGTTGATTCAATACTTGCTTCTATTCTGTAGTCGAACGACTACATCCTTGTTGATTGCGTCACATCCTGTGTATGAGTCGCAAATTCAATCTCATTTGGAAGAAGGGGAAGTCAAACCGCGCAAAAATACGTTCTTCAGACTTTTGTGGTTTCAGCATTGCATTGGTGCATAGCGTGAAGACTGAAGAGGTAGCTATGGGCAGTGACTGGTCACGTGGGCAGGTACAAATCGATGGTGCCAGAGCTATCAATTTATTTATTTAGCGGCGAGTGACAGCGAGGTGT